>NC_081407.1:785947750-786027750 GCF_030272615.1 Cryptomeria japonica
AGGTCATCTATCCAATGAAATATTTTGTATGGTTATTTATTCAATAAATCATGTTTGTAAGATCGAAGCAATGAACAGATCACCGTCATAAGAGATCTATTTATACATGATGGATTAAGGATAAAATATGAGATACATAGGCATATGAAGCAAGACATGTGTGATAATGCGACTGTCAGAGACACAGAGGTCACCGAGAAGGATTTCAGAGAACAGTCAAGGAACAAAGTAAACAAAAGGGTTTACCGAGTTAATCTATGGATTACTGAGGTATTCTATAAGAAAGGTAATCTCATTTTGAGCACATAGAATATTCTATAACATTTCAGATGTGAAGTTGCAGATATTTGTAAAGATTTTATTGTAATATTTTTGAGTTGTAAGAGAAACCTTTAACAGGGTAAAAGACTCTAACAAAGTCTAAAATTTTTAAAGCTTTTAACTAGGTGCAACATTTAGAATAAGTGTTGTAAAATCCTTTAGCAAGGTAGATCTAATGATCTTGATACTCCTAACAGGGTAAGCTATCAGAAATAGCTAAACATGTAGCTCTAACCGAACAACCTTTATTATTGTAGTAGTGAAGTTGTGGGTGCCATCCCCACCGCAATTTTTCTCTCTAACCAAGAGTTTCTGTGTAACCAAAATATATGTGTTATGGAGTGAATCATGTATGGTTTTTATTTATTTATTTTAGCTTTATGTTATGTTACAACAATTTTTGGTTTATGCATAACAGTAAAGTTATTGTTGAAGAAAGGATTTGAGGTACTGATTCACCCCTCCCCTCTCAATACATTAGCTTTCCATATTGGGCCTAAAAATTGGTATCAGAGCTTCAATCTTGGAAAAGGGTTTAACAGCCTAAAGAAAAAGATCTTATCAATGGAAGGCTACAGACAATCTAGAAGAATTATGAATCTTCAAAATGAATTGGATCATGCTAATCAAGTGATTGCTGAAATGCAGAAACAAATGCAAAAATCTTTGAAAGTTAGAAGAAGATTATCTAATGATTTGCAAGACTCTCAAGAGTTAGTGGAACAAATTGAGACATCATCTAATAACAGTATATCTAAAGAGACTGAAGAGATGATTGGAGAATTGCAAGAAAAGAACAAAGAACTGACTGATCAGCTAAAAGCAATGAAAAGAGGACATGAACATTTCAGCACAAAGATGACTGAAAATCTTGATACATTAAGGACAACTAAGGATAAAGTAAGAGATCTAGAAAGAGAAAAACAACAACTTGAAGCATTAGTATCTGGAAAGAATGATGAAATCACAAGGTTGACTTGGATTCAACAAAATCTATCAGATCAATTGAGTTATGCACATCATGAAGCAAATATGAAAGATGATGAGAATCAAGCATTAAAACTTGAAGTAGTAAGGTTGACCGATGAACTTGAAACAAAGAAGAAATCCAAAGAAACGCTAAAAAAGAGTTATGAAGAATCAAAGATGTTGGATGAGAAACTGAATGCAAAAAGACCCAACAAAGTTGCAGGACTCGGTTACAAAGGAAAAGACTTTACCGCGAAGGGAATCGACACTACCGAGAGAGGAGAATCATCAAAGCAAGCTAGAAACAAGAAGAACATCAAAGGAAATAAGCCTATTTGCAACTACTGTGGAAAACAAGGACATACTACTAATATGTGCCAAATCAGAAAAGGTAAGCAACCAAATGTCACTAGGTCTAATGGTTATTGTTACAATTGCAATAAATATGGTCACACATCTAACCAATGTAGGACAAAGTCTGCTAGCAATTATTAGAAGGCAAAATTCAAAGGATTTTGTAAAAAATGCAATAGATATGGACATAGTACCGAGAAGTGTTGGTTTAAGCAAAAGAACTATATGTGGTCTGCACATCGAGCAAATACTAAAGGCTACCGAACTCACACAGATCCTAACCGACAGTATTCTGCAATACCATGGGATTACAATAAAAGGATATGGTGTGAATGTAGTGGAAGATATGGACATATAAGTGCCAATTGCTTTATAAGGTTTGGAATGAACAACCGAAGATCATGGAGAAATCCTGGTATGGCATGTTTACATTGTCACAAAGTTGGACACTTGGCTAGAGATTGCAGAGATCAACCTAGAGGAGACACTGAGGAAATAAAAGGCAAATTACAGATGATTTGGAAAAAGAAGGAAATTGTGTCAAATGAAGAAAGCACCTTATCTACCGAGTTAGGTACACCTATTCCAAATTAATCGGTAAAGGTATGAAGGGACTGCATTCTCTCAAAGGTTAAATCTTAACAGTTCCTATTTTATCATGTACTTAATTAAAAATCTGCATAACTAAAGATGCATTAGGAAATTTGAAATTTTATCAAGTCTTTTGGAAGCCTATATAGTCGGTGAATACAGGAAGTCTGGCTACTCGGTAAAAGCATAAAAAGGAAGGGGAACCGAGTGCATTTAATGTTTTATGACCTAACTGCACAAATCCCAGTAAGGTATATTGTGTACTTAAAGCTTTTATGTGGTCATTTTACACTTACCATGTTTTCAGAAAGCAGAGCAAAGTGATTCAAAGGCAATCAAACCTCCTCCAAAGCAAAATTTAAGGTATTTACATCAATCACAATGCATTGTCAAGCTAGTTTACTGATCATATCAGTTGTGAATATCTATTTTACATTTGTTAAGTGGAAAGCGTCTGCCGTTTAAAATTTTTCAAACCCTAAGGATCTTTTGTTACTATTTATCCGAAATCTGCAATGGCACCTAAGATCCAGAAGCCCATTGTTGTTGAGAACATTGAAAAGCCCTCACTGAAATACTCTCTAACTCCCAAAGTAGCATCTGAACCGGATGATAAAACTGCATTTTCACTCATTCTGGATAGAGTTTTACTAGTTGAGGATGTCAGATTCTTCACTAAGTGTCATGTTGAGGAACTAGGTCATGTTGAGATCAAGGACACATATGATGAATTGTGTACTGATGGGAAATCGGATAGCAAGTATGAACACATTAAAATCAAGGGATTGATCAAAGCCCTAACCTATCCCTGTGTATTCAAACCCCAATGGGTCAAATTTGTTCTGAGTAGAGTTCATGATGATTTTATGTGGTTAGAGGAGCAACCATTCAAGATCACCAAAGAAATTATTCATTTGATCACCGGTTACCCTATTTTTGATCATGTCCGAGCTCAGAAAATGATATCACAAAAGGAATTGATCACTTTAACCGGAGTTGAATTTGATTACAAGGACTGAAATTAAATAATGTGATAGATGCAAAGCTGAAGTTTACCATTAGAGTAATAGGTTATTGTTTCTTTCAATCGGAAAGGGAAAATAGTGTACCCTATGCAGCAGTTGACTTAGCAGATAAAATTATGAAGAAAGGAATGAAAATTGATCTATACGAAGTATTGTTGAAAAACCTATTTGACAATCTAAACACCATAAGGAAGCCGAAGAAGAACAACTCGGCTAACACACTAAAGTTTGAATCACTTTTGGTATGCATGTTTTTCTATTTTGAGAAATTCTTTCCAACAGTCGGTAATGTAGTTTGGGAGCTACACCGACCAATCACCCATAAAATCAATGACTTCATCAAATGCCTAGGTGATAACTTTAATGATATTATGGATGATTGCTTTAGCAAGTTTCAAGAAAATATGCATAACAGGTATAGAATTCCACCCAAGTTAGTGGAGAAATACAAGGATGACATATACTTTGAAGTGGACACCGACTACTGCTATGTCAATGCTGGGGAACTGAGAACTCAATCTTTGCCACCTATGGGTTATGAGATTAATTATGACATCACACAATAGTAGATAGATTCTTTTCTTACATTACCAATGCATGCTACTGAGCTGAGATACGGTACATTTGAAGAAGTTAAAGAGAAAGTTAAGATGAGAATTGCAGTACCAAAGGCTACAAGGAAAGCAAAAAAAATGATCAAGGCATTAATGAAGAAATTTGGAGAAGGTTCTTCCTCCACACCTCTCAAGGGCACTCTAGTCATCACCGAGGAGGAATTTGAAGCCCAAGAGGCAACTATTACATTGAGCACCGAGTTGCCTAAAGGGAAATTTTTGAAAAGGAAGAAACAAGATACATTAAAAGTATCACCGAATCCTTTAGTAAAGCACCCAAGCACAAGATCATCAGAAGCGTCACCGAGTAAGAAACCAAAGAATGTTGCCACACCAAAGGTAACCAAAGCCTATAAGAAATCTACTTGAAGACTCATTTTGACTAAAGAGTCCAGTGACATCGAATATGAAGACAAAAGTAAATTTCAGATTGTCAAGAGTAAAAAGGAAGATGTACATAGTGTTGATAATTTTTGTGCTAACCTAAAGCAATATGGTGGATTTGGATTTTTTAGATATGTTAAGTATGAATCTAGAAATGATGCAGAAAAGAGACAAATTGAAGAAGCTATAATCTGCACTCTTTTGAAATTCTGATTGGTCCCTTTGGAAGTAACTAATTCTCTTCCAAAAGAATTGTATTCGCATATTGATAATAGGTGGACATATGCCATGGACTCGGAAAAGAAGATGAGAGAAAGAAGTCTAGTACATCTCTTTCCAGACATGTCAGTAGATGAGATCACTGAACATTTGAAAAACTACCACAAAAACTTCCTAGTCAAGCAAAGAGCCTTGAAATTGATGAATGGCCTTTATTTGGATGTAGAGAATGAGACCAAAGAAAAGTGGCAGGAAATCTTTCAAATCAAGAATGCTGGTGAGCAAGCTGAAGTTGAAATAGTTGATGTCACTGAGCAAGATCCTGATATCACTAAGAAAGACCCTGCTGACACTATACAAATTGATGAGGATATCATGGACACCGAGGCACTAGAACAGGAAATAATCAAAGGGAATGCATATGCCAAACTGGTATCCAGTGAGTCAGTTTTGGAATAAGTTCAGCCCTATCCTCCGATCATTTAGCCTGTTTCAACCAAGGCCCCTTAGGATACTGAACAAGGAATGAAGGGTCACAAGTCTACAGAAGGAGAATCTACTTCTCAGGCCATAGGAGAACAGACTTCTCAAGCACTGAAAATGTTACAACTAAGGCACCAAGCATAGAGGCACCAAAGGACACTACAGAGGCTAAAGAAACCGACCAAAGTGTTGCCTCTACCAAGCAACCTACCAAGGGTTAACAAGCCTCCCAAGCTATTGTATTAGTTCAACCGGTGAAAGCTAAAGAAAAGAAAATGAAGAAGCATAGTTTCAAATTAGATTTGTCAAAACCAATAGTGTTGCCAAATGTAGACATATCCAAATTAAAAGGGCAAGCACTCATTGAATTCGGTGAACTATACAAAGCCAAAGTAGAATAGGAAAAACAAATGGCTATTCAAAAGAAAAACAAAGTACTTCAAAAGGTGAAAGCACTATTAACAGATATGCTACTTGAAGCTATAGTGACAAAAGATGCAGCCATCCATATTCAACTGGATGAACTCCTAACAAAAATAGAGACATCTGGAGTAGATGCATCTGAATATTTGAGAAAGTTAAAGGACAAAGAGCTCACTGCTAAAATGATTGAAGAGGTACAGAAATCCATTGCTGTTGGCAAAGTAAAACTTGTCAAATTTATTGTTGAATTGTCCCCTCAACTCAAGCACATTCTTTATTTATTTCAGAAACTCTGTACATTCTCTTTATTCATTAAAGATATCAAAAATAAAACAAAAGTGATTGAGAAAGAGATCACCGATCTTTCAAATAAGTTGACCATTGAGCCAAATTCTATTCAACAATTCTATACAAAGCTACAAAAGCTCATGGCTCAACAATTGGAACTTAGGAATGAAGAGCACCAAATTAGAATGGACATTATGACTCTTCAAACCTTATTCATTCCACACTTGTCCTCTGTCCAAGAGCAGATCAACATGGCTACCTCCCTATCCACTCAGCTAGAGGGAAGCACCTTAGATGGACTTATTTCACTGTTTACTGACATTACAGATTAGAATTCACTCATGGACAGTGTCAAGGATTCCCTCTCTACTGCTCTCACCGATGCAAGGACAAATTATAAATCCATTTTTGACCAGTTGCCTCCACCGGATGGTAACTAAGTTTTCATGTTTGTCAAAAAAGGGGAGTATAGTATCAAAGTAGTTAAAGTATCACAGGGGAAGTGTAGTATATAGGGGGAGTATACCAAGCAGTGACAACACAGTGTATCCAAATGCACAGTTAATTTTGACAGGAGCGCAGTACACCAAGCAGTGAACCGAGCAGTGACAACCAAGAAGTTAATACAGAATATTGATCACAACGCATGCATAATCAGTTTTTTGTACAGTATATTGATAAGGGGAGTATATCTGAATATACTATTTTATTGACTATTGTATATACTATCACTTTAGTCAAATTTTGTAAGTATATAGATTTTTGAGTTATGACTTTGAAAAGAAGTTTTTTCAAACATCTCAACTAATGTCAAAAGGGAAGATTGTTACTACTTACTAAGTTGCCATTAGTTTTATGTCCAAAGTCATTCTATATACTCTAGTCAGTTACTACTACCAAAATATTCAGTCGGTAAGCACAAAGCAGTTGGTTATAGAAGAAAGTAGTCATAGAGCCTAGTACACACCGAGCTGTCTACCGAGTAATACTCTATGTCTACTGAGCAACAAAAATGATATATCAAGTTAACACACACCGAATGAAATGTGTTACCAGATTTATTGAACCTAGACACTCATGGGAAATGTGTTACAAGATCAAGGAACAAAGAACCGTTATCACATTGGAAATTGCAATTAAAGATTTTGTATGATTTTGAGGTCATCTATCCAATGAAATATTTTGTATGGTTATTTATTCGATAAATCATGTTTGTAAGATCGAAGAAATGAACAGATCACCGACATAAGAGATGTATTTATACAACATGGATTAAGGATAAAATATGAGATACAAAGGCATATGAAGCAAGACATGTGTGATAGATAAGGAAGTACTAAGTAATGCGACTGTCAGAGACACAGAGGTCATCGAGAAGGATTTCAAAGAATACTCAAGGAATAGAGTAAATAGAAGGGTTTACCGAGTTAATCTATGGATTACCGAGGTATGCTATAAGCAAGGTAATCTCATTTTGAGCACATAGAATCTGCTATAACATTTTAGATGTGAAGTTGCAGATATTTGTAAAGATTTTATTGTAATATTTTTGAGTTGTAAGAGAAACCTTTTGTATACACCTAAAAATGGTCTGAAGATAATTAATTAAATAAGAAATTATTTAATTAATCTCTCCTCCCCAATTTAATTGAATTCACTAAGCAATTTGATTAAATTTCCCTTTTCATCCACTTATTAATAAATCTAAGGATTTATTAAATAGGTTCATTTCATTTCACCCCTTTAATTAATTAATTCAAATTAATTAATTCCCTCCACCAAAATCATTTCTTCTAAATCTCCTAATTAATTAAAACAAATCATTTATGAGTTGTTGAGATTAATTAGTCATTTTCCTAATATTTGAATTTCTAAATTCAAATTCCCCTAACTTCTACCACTCCTAAACCTAACCATTCCTAAACCTAACCCATTCTACCTACCACCTTGTCCCCTTTCATCCAACATCTTCTAGAACCTTTGTGACACTTGTCACTAAGTGTTCCCTTTAATCCAACTCCCTTTGCCAACTTCCTCCAATTTAACCATTGATATCTTCAAATTAATCTCAACCGTTGATTCATGCCAACTCACCCCTAGCCTTGGAAAATCCTATAAATAGACCTCATTTTGGAGCAATAAGGGTCCCAATTTGATTTCATCATTTGCATTGTTATTATAGGCATCTAGCTTCTAGTTTATCATTCTTAGAAATGTTGTCATGCTCATTTTAGTTTAATTGCATCTTCATTCTAGTTCATTTTCTAGATCAATCATGAATTCATAGAGCTTAATCATGCTATTCTTGCTAGATCATGCATTTTCAGCATTCAAATCCTCCATCTAAGTGTAGTCAAGTCACTGGAATTTGCATACTAAGATCTGAGAGCAAAATTCATACTCGCATTTACTAGGAGGCAATAAGTCGATTAGCTATGGTTTTGTCTTCCATTGTTTCAATTTTCTAACCATTGCTTGTAATGATTTATTGAGTGCATTGTGGTTGCAGGTATAGGTACATTTCACAGAGCACGACATTTTGGTGCCCACCGTGGGGCCCGAAATCATCATTTTCAGCCTCCCAAGCTTCCTCAAACTTCATCTCTGCTAGATCAGAATCAGATTGTCGTACGAGTTGCCTTCCTGGCTCGTACGAACTTCCTTTTAGTCTCGGAAGACACCTCATCCTAACTCGTACGAGCCCATTTTCCTTGTCATATGAGGTATAAATCCTTTTTGTACGAATTTTTGCTTTAGTATTTCTTGATTCGTGCTAGCTCATTCCTATGTCGTACTACACAGAATCTTTTGTAGTACTACACCTAATCCTGTGTTGTACTACATAGAATCTTTTATAGTACTACATATAATCTTTTGTAGTACTACATAGAATCATTTTTCGTACTTCACAGAATCTTTTGTAGTGCTACATAGGATCTTTTGTAGTACAACATAGAATCTTTTGTAGTACTACACAGAATTGTTTGTAGTACTACACAAAATCTTTTGTAGTACTACACAGAATCATTTGTAGTACTACATAGAATCTTTTGTAGTACTACATAGAATCGTTTGTAGTACTACACAGAATCATTTGTAGTACTACATAGAATCTTTTGTAGTACTACACAGAATCATTTGTAGTACTACACAACATCTTTTGTAATACTACACAGAATCATTTGTAGTACTACACAACATCTTTTGTAGTACTACACAGAATCTTCTGTCGTACGAAATACTATTTTTTAAATGAAATTTCTGATTTTTCATATGGTCTTGTGAATTTTGTCGTTCTAAGCTTCATATCATGTCGTACGAGTCTCTGCATCTGTGATTTTTGATAAACTGCAAGTTAGGGTTTTCTGATTCTAATCTGAGATTTTATAACACTAACCCTGACTGGTTTATGAGATTTTTTTGGCAGCCTAATGAGTTTTGCAGGACACTTGTCAAAGATACACTTGTCAAAGAAAAATTCAAAACACAATCATGACTACTAATGGATCTATTTTGCAGGTTGCCTGAGGATTCAGCAAAAAAAAAAATTTGTGTATTCTTTAAGATTTTTAGGCACATTTCAATTTGGGCATAAGGAAATGAACTATCATGTCTTATGTGTCTTTGATGATAGGTGAGTATTCTCTCACCTTTCTTAGGTGATCAGAAAGATAGACTCATCTTTTTGCTTTCATTAGTACATCTCTTTAGCAGGCCTGCCCCCCCGAGGAGTTATTAACTCTTAGCCATTAAGGCCGGTGAGAGGGGAATGACCTAAGTGGGAACAACTAACGCCAAGTAATCCAACCCATTATAAAATAAATGTGTTTTTGATGAAAATCAAAGCAATGGCAGTGCTCGGGAATAGCTCTCCTCTGTACCTTTGAGTATATCAAACCTTGGTTTTCAAGGCTGGGAGACCTCTTAATTGAGTTTATACCTCGATGCGCCGAATGGATCCCTTACTAGTGCCGGTTAAAATAGAAGCTAGCCGATTCACCTCCGAAAGGGTGATAATCTTTGTGCAAGAGAGATAGTAACTCTCCCAAGACACTTGCCATATCGTGCCCCCATTAGCATTTGGAGTCAGATAATACGGCATTGAGAATCCATTGCATGAGACTCAGTGACCGTATTCTGATTAGCTATTGGGTGTGTACCTAAATCAGCAAGCAAAGGTTTTCATTCTCAACCAACTTCCTTAGGGTTTAGCTTGATTGAGAGTCATGTATCACATCATATGTTTGCTATATATTCATCCCTAAAATTGAAAAATCAGACACTTAAAACTGAAAAACCAAGGTAAAACATCAAAATTCAGTGATCAAAACTCAAACAAGCAAACAATTTGTATCACTGCTCAAATACCTATTGTACGAGTCAGAAGTCTCTATCATATTTTTTGATCCTTTATTGTACGAGTCAGGAGTCTTTTTCGTATTGCTGGATCTTCTGTCGTACGAGTCAAGGTTCTATGTCATACGAAAAACTAATGTTCACATGAAGTCACTAGTCTGTCATTCTGTTTTGTATCTCTTGTCGTCCTATTCTGCATAATCTGTCGTACGAAACTCTGCATCTGTCAGTCTAGAGCTATGCTCTGCATGCCTGTTTTAGATTTATCATTTCTGCCTGATCAATTGGCAGTAAGCATAAACACTTGTTATCTATCAATCTATGCTTAAATTGTCTGCTTGGTTTGCTTGGTCAAGTTATCACTCGTCAAAATCAGACTTTAGAAAATATACACCTCAAGATTTTCAAGTGCTTACCCCCAACTAGTTCAAGATCTAAACATCTCAAAGTGCATTATCACCCTCTTTGGTAAATTGATCACTCAAACATAGTTTCTCATCAGGATCAATCATCCTTTATCACGAAATTGAAACGTTTGGTCAGGATAACCTTGTCCCACATCGTAGGATAGATCGTTCCTACTAGACTTGGTTCTTATCAATCATCACCATTGTACCCTAAACTGAAGATTGAAAAACTTGCAAACCTTTAAACACTTGAATCCTCTTTTAGTGTCATATCACTCTATGGCCTTGAAATTGACTATTGATCACTTACCAAAACAACCTTTAAACAATCAAATCTTAGCACAATATCAAACACAATGCCCATTTTAACAAGAGAGCAGAGACATAAGATCGCTAAAACATTTGAAATAGCTGAAAAACATATCGACATGACATACCAAAGCAAAACACAAGAAGAAGACATAACAAGCCAACATATTAGAGCAATCAAACAAGTCCAAAATCAAAATCAAACTATGTTAAAACCTCAAAAGGATTCAAACACATCTCAAAAGAAAGGTGGTTCTTTTATGCACCTCTTAAAGAGATCCCTAAAGGATTTGGCTAAAGAAGATCAAAATCATGCACCCATGTCTAACAATGATCCATCCATCCATAAGCAAAATGACTCTCCAAAGGCATCTATTCCTACACCTCTTGAAAGCTTGAAAGAACCTTCCATAGCATCCTTGCCAAATAATGCATCCAAAGCTGAAGTTCCCCAAGGGATATCCGATTGCCATCAAGCCTATTTTAGAGGATCCTATTCAAAGCTCATCTCCTTCATATCCAAGCATTAATTCATTGCAAAATCCCCATAACACTTCCTTGCAAATTGAAGTTCTCATTCGTAGAATGCTTGTTAAACATGTCCTAATAGATGGGGGAGCTAGCTTGAACATTTGCTCTATGAATCTTGTCTATGCTCTAGGCTATTCAGAAGATGCAGTTGCTCCCCAGAAAAAGATAAAAATCAAAGCACATAATCAAGAAGAGCATTCATCTAAAGGAATGGTGATATTATCGATCACAATGGGACCTTTGTAGAAGGACATACCATGCCAAGTTCTAGATGTGGACCTACCATACAATATACTCTTGGGGAGACCATGGATACAAGACATGCAGGTCATTACATCAACAGGTCATCAGTGCTTAAAATTTCCATACAATAGACAGGAAATCACAATATCAGCAGAATCAAATCCAGTGCAGTGTTGTAATAATCAAAAATCAGTTTTACATAACAAAGAGGTAGCATCTTCAAGCAAACAATCAAAGGAACAATCATTTGAATCAATTTTGTCAAACATAGAAGAACAAATGTAGCTAAAAGATCAAGGAAACAGAGAATATTTGCTATCATGGAAAAATAAACAAGAGAAACTTCAAATTGAGAGGGATGAAGAAGAAGATATAGTAGTCGATGTAGTTCACACATATGCAGAACAAACACTAGGAACTAGCCTACTTGAATCAGAATCACATTCGACTGACATGGACTTAACCGAGGATGATCAAGATTTTCTTATGCGAGTTCATTCTGACGAGAGTACTGTTCTAGACATCGACATACCTATTGAAAGCTCTAACATCTCTATCATGACCCCTAATATCTTTGAAACTATCCAACCTAAAGATCCTTTATCCTTAAGATATCTTGAACCTATGGACTGGGAAAATGAAGGACATACTGTTATTGATACCTTACCTAATGACCATGCCATATCTTTATATCTTGATGAAATAAAACCCGCAACAACTTTCACCAGGGATTCCGCTAACGTATCTTCAAGTCAAATGGATATCAAATCTCCTAGTCGCAAAATTGAAAATCAAGAAAACAATATCAGGTCTAATGCTGAGAACCATTTCTTGGCAACATTCGACTGAGAAAAAGTAAAAATAAAGGACGTATCTAATGGTGAAAACCTCCTTGAGGTGCCAGAAGATGGGAGATTTGACACTTTACCTGAATGTTATCAAGAGAAGATATCTATCATAATAGCACCAGCAAAGGCAATTATCATTGGCACAACTGATCTACATCCAGCAACAATCTCTTTATTAGAATTAGCAAGGCAAAAATATTTGAAACCATTCAAAAGATGGCAAGTCAATTTTACCTGGTCATATACAGACGTTCCAAGGTTTGATCCATATCTTATAATACATCACCCAAATATCAATCCGAGAGCAGACATCAATAATGGAATACATCATGGATCGAGAGAAAGCATCACTAATGGAACACGTCAGGGATCAAGAGCAAACATCAATAAAGGAACACAACATAAATCAGAATCAGGCATTCTATGTATCAAAATGGCTGTAGAATGGAATATTAAACAACTTCGAGTCTTTGGAGACTCCCAGCTTGTCATTAATCAAATCAATGATGACTATCAAACCAAAGATGGTGGATGATATCAAGAAATACTTTATAGAAATAACTTTTGAACAGATCCCTAGAAATGACAACAAAGCAATAGATGCCATGGCTACAATTGCTTCTCTATTGTAGACACAGGAAAATCAAGAGAGTTATGAATTCCTGGTTGAAGAGTTGTTTCATCCCACCTATAATTGTCCTGATTCCCAAACCATTTGTCAACTCATTGGACACGATTCCTCCCGCTATGGCCAAACTTACACATACCTGAAAGACAATGTTTTACCTCCTAACTTATCAAAAAATCAAAAGAGAAATTTTATTCGCCAATCTTCTCATTATACTCTCGTCGTAGATACCTTGTATAAACGAGGTCTAGACGGTACTCTCTTAAGATGTCTTGAACAAGAAGAATCTGAGAAGGCCTTACATGAAGTCCATAATGACATTTGTGGCACTCATTCAAGTGGTCTTACCCTTTCGAAAAAACTCATACGCTTGGGCTACTATTGACCGACTATGGAACGAGATTCTTTTAAAATAGCAAGAACATGCAAACAATGTCAAATCCATGGGAACTTGATTCATGCACCAGCACAAGAACTACATGCTTTAGCAACATCTTGGCTATTTTGTCAATGGGGACTTGATCTAGTAGGAAAGATAAATCCTTCCTCACCTAATGGACACAAATTCATCCTAGTAGCTACTGAATATTTTACAAAATGGATTGAAGCTGTACCTCTCATCAATATCACAGGAAAACAAATTGCTGCATTTATCTTGAACTATATCATCTATCACTATGGAATACCAATGACCATTATCACTGATAATGGGCGACCATTCAAGAATCAAGATGTACAAGAGCTATGTGAGAAGTTCAAAATCTAGCACAGATTCTCGACACCATATTATCCACAGGGAAATGGGCAGGTAGAAGCATCTAACAAAACTATCCTGAAAATTCTTAAAAAGATAGTGAATGATGCTGGGAAAGATTGGCATATTCAACTAAATCCTGCTCTATGGGCCTACCACACTAGTATCCGCACACTGACAGGTGCCACACCTTTCTCTCTTGTATATGGATCAGAAGCCATATTGCCAATCAAAGTAGAGATACCTTCTCTGCGTGTATCACTAAAAGGACTCATCGCAGATGAAGAACAAAGAGTATCTAGATTGCATGAGTTAGAACTAGTCCATGAACGAAGACAAAATGCCTTTGATCATCTAAAGGTATATCAGCAAAGAATGTGTCAGAGCTATAATCATAAGGTTAAACCAAGAATCTTTCAAGTGGGAGAACTAGTGCTAAAAGAAAATCCATGCAACCAAGCAGATCGAGAAAAGAAAGGCAAATTTGAACCAAACTGGTTAGGTCTGTTTGTGGTCACAGCATTATTTGGATCAGGAGCATATCAGTTATCAACACAGGATGGAGATCAGCTTGAGGAACCTATCAATAGCATGCACCTGAAGAGGTTCTATGTCTGAAAAATAAAAAAAATCAAAAACAGTGAAAAATCAGAAAAAAAAAAAAAACAGTGAAAAATCAGAAAAAATCAAAAACAATGAAAAATTAGAAAAAATCCTAAAAAGTGAAAAAGCAGAAAATCCAAAAAAAAATAAAAAATAAAATATCAGAAAAAGTGCAATAAAAACAGATGGTGAAAACTTGGCAAATAGGTGCTATCTGTTGGCTGGCTCTTCCATCTATTAGTTCATGCATTTTTCCGCTTGCATTGATTCTTCCATCAACGTTGATCATCATGAAGCCTTTATACATACGCAAGCATCCCAGGTGGCTTCTTACCATGGTTTGGATCATTGGATATATCATAACAACTTTGTTTCTAGGCTTGGGGCACAATTCTACACCTAGCTGGGGGCAAACTCTTGATCAATTTTGAGCTTAATCAAACAAGTAGACCAAACAGTTAGACAAATCTTATCGAGCGAAAACTGAGACACATCCAACATTGAACACAAGATCAGACTATCAACTATCAAGCTATCACAAAATCAATCTAAGCACATCACACACTTTTCAGTGGATAATTTTTTTTGAATGATTGATTGTAACATGATTGTTCAACTTTTCTATATTGCTTTTCGCTATCATGATTTCTGAGTGACTCCGGGATGTCATTGACTAGAGGAACAAGGAAGAAACATGATATTTTCTTGTTTGCTGTCTGAAAATTAATCATTAATATGTGCAAATTTGTCTCGGGACATGATCATTAGAATATCATTGAAGACATTTCCAATTTGCGTATTGAAATGATTAATACTGCCTGTTTTATGCAAACAACAGTTAGGTCATCTCGGTTCAATTATACCTTGATGCTTGTGTTAACTTTCTATATCAAAATCCAGGAAAGAAGTGCTCAGGTCATCATGGTTTAATTATACCATCGATGTTTGCACTCACTTCCCACATTTCAAAAGCTCAATGATGAGAAAAACGCAAAATAATCCAGTGATTGGTTCGGTCATAGTTTTGCATTCCGTTGCATTTCATTTGCATTTTATCTTGAATTTCATTCTTGCATGGTTCCCAAAAGATCCTTTTATCCAAGGTTAGATCTATCGTAGGAATCATAAAAGTATCATCACAGGTGTATACATAATCAGAATGATTCATATCTCTCGAGATATTGTCAACTCAACAAAAATCTTATGCTATCTCCCTCAAATGCATCAACATCAACATATCCAAAAATTTCTGCAACTGATATCAACAAACTGTCAGTTCTTTATCTAATCAATCAAACCTAATCAACTCATGTCTTATACAGGATGTATTCTTCCTGAAACCAGACGTTCTGATCATGTCTTATACAGGATGAATTCTTCCTAAAACTAGACGCTTTGATCATTGTTGTCTTATACAGGATGAATCCTTCCTGAAACTAGACTTAATCAAATCAATCAAGATTTTTCAATCTTACCGATCTAGGCAATCAAGCTAATCAAAGAACTCGCACTTTTATCAAACAAAAGTTACAGAAATCAAATCAAATTTATCGGGATATCAATCTCGTAAAAACTCCAAAGATCAATTATCTCAATTGATCTCCTGAGGGGGCATCATTATACCAGAATTTAGCAATCAAGAGCTGGGGCATCCTATCAAATCAATACCATAATCAAAATGAGATTATTCTTTGAATCAACGTGTCATCACACCTCACTTCAAAGAGGGGCAAAATGTATACACCTAAAAATGGTTTGAAGATAATTAATTAAATAAGAAATTATTTAATTAATCTCTCCTCCCCAATTTAATTGAATTCACTAAGCAATTTGATTAAATTTCCCTTTTCATCTACTTATTAATAAATCTAAGGATTTATTAAATAGGTTCATTTCATTTCACCCCTTTAATTAATTAATTCAAATTAATTAATTCCCTCCACCAAAATCATTTCTTCTAAATCTCCTAATTAATTAAAACAAATCATTTATGAGCTGTTGAGATTAATTAGTCATTTTCCTAATATTTGAATTTCTAAATTCAAATTCTCCTAACTTCTACAACTCCTAAACCTAACCATTCCTAAACCTAACCCATTCTACCTACCACCTTGTCCCCTTTCATCCAACATCTTCTAGAACCTTTGTGACACTTGTCACTAAGTGTTCCCTTTAATCCAGCTCCCTTTGCCAACTTCCTCCAATTTAACCATTGATATCTTCAGATTAATCTCAACCGTTGATTCATGCCAACTCACCCCTAGCCTTGGAAAATCCTATAAATAGACCTCATTTTGGAGCAATAAGGGTCCCAATTTGATTTCATCATTTGCATTGTTATTATAGGCATCTAGCTTCTAGTTTATCATTCTTAGCAATGTTATCATGCTCATTTTAGTTTAATTGCATCTTCATTCTATTTCATTTTCTAGATCAATCATGAATTCATATAGCTTAATCATGCTATTCTTACTAGATCATGCATTTTCAGCATTCAAATCCTCCATCTAAGTGTAGTCAAGTCACTAGAATTTGCATACTAAGATCTGAGAGCAAAATTCATACTCGCATTTACTAGGAGGCAATAAGTCGATTAGCTATGGTTTTGTCTTCCATTGTTTCAATTTTCTAATCATTGCTTGTAATGATTTATTGAGTGCATTGTGGTTGCAGGTATAGGTACACCTCACAAAGCACGACACCTTTAACAGGGTAAAAGAATCTAACAAAGTCTATAAATTGTAAAGCCTTTAACCAGGTGCAACATTTAGAATAAGTGCTGTAAAATCTTTTAGCAAGGTAGATCTAACGATCTTGATACTCCTAACAGGGTAAGCTATCAGAAATAGCTAAACATGTAGCACTAACTAAGAAACCTTTATTATTGTAGTAGTGAAGTTGTGGGTGCCATCCCCACCGCAGTTGTTCTCTCTAACCAAGAGTTTTTGCGTAACCAAAATATATGTGTTATGGAGTGAATCATGTATGATTGTTATTTATTTGTTTTAGCTTTATGTTATGTTACAATAGTTTTTGGTTTATGCATAATAGTAAAGTTATTGTTGAAGAAAGGATTTGAGGTACTTATTCACCCCTCCTCTCTTAGTACATTAGCTTTCCATATTGGGTCTAACAATAGGGTCCTTCTCCACTTGCGATGGAATCATCGGTAGATCTAGGGCTATGGTGTCATCCTCAGAATGATGAGGAACTGCATCTGACTAGTCCTCCTTGACCTCCTTATCCTCCTTACCCTCTTCATCCTCCTCATCCCCCTCATCCTCCTCATCCTCATCCTCCTTGTCCCCCTCATCCTCTCCATCCTCATAATCACCATCTTGATTTCCCTCTCCTACATCACCAACCTCCTGCTGTCCTGCATCATCATCTTGATCATCTGTGTCCTCCTCACTAAGGTCCTCATATGTGTCAAGATCCTCCTCATCACCCATATGTCTCCATGCCCCAAGGTTCCCTCTAGAGAAGTCTACTGGAAAGATGTCTCCAAGGTATGTCCTACCCCACCATGTGATGTACCGTCAGTGTGTGCCCACATCATCTCTATAGTCGGTCATGATATCTTGGTATAACTCATCTAAATCTATGATATCGATCTCATCGCTAGTAGGCCTCAGAATGGGTCCCGACCTAGGAGTCACATGTGAGTGCCGGATATAGATGGGCACATATGTAGGGACACACTACTCAAACCCAAATTGTCGCGAAATTCGGTCGAACTAGAATGGGACTACAATGTGGTTGTACCGTCCCTCTAGTAGACAGTTCCTCTGCATGCAAAACAATTTCCTATGTATAGCTGCCCACATGTACATGCTGAGGTAGGGTCTCCATCTGATAATCTCTGTTCTCAATCTGTCAAGTGTCACTCTCAAATGTAGTAAATCTCCAAACCGCCACTCATGGGTGAGAGGATATGAAAACACCTTAGGCTACTCTAGAACCAAGTCAATGGGTACTCCACCGGCTCTAGTGCACATGATTTGCTCGAATATCTAAATCTATAGTAGTGTCGAGGTCATCAGGCTACATCCTTGTCCAAACACGTACACTCCTAGGTCATGAAAGAGGTGGGCTAGCATGCTCCGCCCATAGGAGAATACCCCCTGATGTCTCTCCATAGCTCTAACTACATAGGCGATACCTCCATCCATGTGAGTACCACACCCATTAGGGCATGCAGCTGATGCAATGGTAGAAATCATCAACTATTTGACTAGCAGAATCTCATCGGTAGGATGCAAGAGCCAACTGATCATGATCCAGCCCTTCATCTCATCGGGCATCTCTCTCCCAATGTAGTAGACTTGCTCCCTCCTATAATTGGTACTGGTGTAGTCTGCTCAGTATCTCACTATCTCTCCTATGATGGGAAGACAAAGTATGTGGTATACATATTTGAGTGCAACCATCATCTCCCCCATAGGTAGAAGAAAGGTGGAGGTGTCTACATCCCATCTCTCCATCAAGGCCATCAACATAATAGGATGGAACTTGATGGTGAGCATGGTTATCACATACCATAAACCTATTGAGTGTAGCAACTCCTTTTCCTTTGGTTAAAGCCTTAGAATTTGACTCCGGAGGCTCCAAAAGGTATGGCTGGCAGTGTGCTCACATATGTAGGGAAGAATTTGCAAAGCGAAACAATCAAATCATTAGTAATTGCTTGTTAATCATCATCATCTAATAAAAACCATCATTGCATCAAACGCCTGATCTCGTGCAACCCTTGGTCACTCCAAGTAGGGACCAGGGTGCCTTGAGTGGACTAGGGTGCCCCTCTGGGACTAGAGCACCATGGGAGGACTAGGGCACCCAGGTGGGACAAGACCACCCTTGTGGGACGAGGGCATCCTAGGGGACACATGCACAATCTAGACACTAACATCATTGACACAAAGAATAATGCAAACAAGGAAATTCAATGACGAGTCAATCGTAGGTCAACTCACCTCGTCGAATAGTCTCTTGGTCAACACAGCCTGATGCAGGATCTCCATCCGCATGGGTTGCTCAGGTCAACATTGAGGCATGATGACTGATGTGTGGGCTCCTCTGCAGTGGCTAGTGCCAAAATTAAAAAAGTGACAAATGAAAGTGTCACTTTCATATTTATGAGGTATGCACTTTTTCATTCTTATGATGTTAAGTTAAAAACCCTAATTCTATCATGTTCACTTAATCTATGATAACTTGAGCTAGGGAACTCTAATTTTGGAGTCGTCAATGGCATTGGAATCATGAATTCACTCTCTTTCTCCTCATGTGTTCCATAAATCACTTGGATGTACACTCGAGCCTTATTGTGACCATATTTCATCAAGGTCTTCATCATAATTTGTCGTGGTAAACATGATACCTTGTGGAAAATGCTTTTAGAGAAATCACAAGGAGCCTTCTATATAGTGAAAGAGAAGAACTCTGGAGTCTTAAACAATATTAAAAAACACCCATCAATTATTCATCAAGCATTCTTTCATCATTTGGGGGCTTTTGAAGATGTAGGAAAGTAATAGGAGATCACCGACTGAAGATTGGATTGTAGTTCTCTCTTGGGGTTTGGTATGGTTTCATGTTGTTTCTATGTCTTTGTATAAACTTTATTACATTAATTTGATTTATATTCATTATTTAGATCACTTTGTATCATTTATTTAGAGCATTTAATTTGTCAATTACAAGCATTGAGGGTTGCTCTAGGTTGTTTGCATTCATCCTAGGATCTTACACACACACAAGATTATTGCACACACTATTTTAATATACAAATCAGCTATTTGTTGAGGTGGAAATCATTAAAATAGTAGTTTGACCAAGTCAAAACCATATATAGCCACCCAAAACCCTATTTTTAGCTACAGGTGTAGATTTGAGATCTGAGCACACAAAAACTATTCTTGGGGTAAAATCTTAGCAAAACCCCTAGGAAAGGGGTGTGGCATCCTAGTCCTCCCTAGGACAGGGGTGTGCCACCCTGGTACTCCCAGATTTGGGCAAATTTTGATAGGGTAGCGGGTCTCAGTCCTCAGATCTCAGTTTGACAGGCACAATTTTATGTTTGCAAAATCAGACAGGGGCATAGCACTCTAGTCCTGAATATTTTGGCCCAGATTTCTGACATAGGTGCACCTCTGAATTTTCCTCTTAATCTTTACTTTTTAGCAGTATATCAATTATTCTCAGTTCTGCATTTCCAAATTAGGGTTACTTGTGTATACTTGCATTCTAGGTTGATTTTCACTTTGTATCCTTCCTATCTCTCATTTGCAGCATGGGAATAGAAACCCTAAGAGGTAATCCTCGGCTCTCTCTTCCTCACAAGTAGCCAAAATGTGTTATCTCTTTAGGCTCTTTTGTATTCCACGAGTATGTATGTGAGAGTGGGATTAGGGTTTACTCACTTAGTCTTGCTTTCCCCCCTACACAATACCCAATCTTGATAATATCTCATATTCCATTCGACAAAGATTCCAAATGATATTTCATCCTTTCCTTCCAATTGTATTAATTTCTGCCATCAATTTTTTATGATTTGTAAATTGATTTCTTGTACCATTCTAGATATTCCTCAAGTGATTATTCTTTTCTGAGATGAACCTTGCTCTGATACCAATTGTTAAACTCATCATAGGACTAAGAGTGGGGTGAATCATTCTAGACCTCTAAATGCTCTACATCCAATCATTTAAATTTCAAACCACTATCAGCTTATTACTTTGATTATGGAACTTTAAAGTATAAAACACAATAAACACCTGAACACTAGATTTACATGGAAATACCTAAACAAGGAGAAACCATAGTGAGAATTACACACACCATATGAATAATTGGTTACAATGCTTTAGGTTCAATCCCAAGGAGCTCACAACAACCAATAAGACTTGAAAGACTAAGGTAGACAACCTTAGGACAAGATACAAGTGACTTGCATTACTAAAACACTATCTTAGAGAAAGATACAAAGGGCTATGCAAGTTGCCAAAAGGAACAAACCATCTTTTGACAGGTGTAGGGAATAGATGAACTAAAATGAATAAGATTTCCTAATCATACAATTATCCTTGAACCACTATATCAAGCAACCAATATCACGGCAAACACATATGACATTAACCATTATCTAAGAACACTATCACACTAAAAATATCATCAACACAACACTTCACAAATTAACTTTCACACCAAATTTGCTTGCATATCATTCACATCTACTTCATATCAATTCATGCACATTCCACACCTCAAGTCATTGAACCATACATCTTTATATACAAAATAATTGATTAAAAATCCCCAACTATGTTAACCATAGACAAAATATACAATATTACATGAATTAGGCCACTCAAAACAATAATACTAAATGTGATCCACTCTAAGAGATAGAGGGGTCCCAAACAAATAACAAATCCTTCACTTCAAAGGATGTTCTAGTGTATGCATTTCATTGGAATCAACTTAGAAGGATGTGTTGTGATGTATTTGGGTCCCCTTCATCTCCTAGAGAAAACTACATTATGTGTTATTGGTCCAACTAGTCAAATTAATGTAGTTTATATATATTTTTTCTGTGGCCAGCCTAGTTGAGGGTACCGATGAATAATGTAGTATAAATGGATGTGCAGATGTATGAATTGTGTGACAAATTGTGTGAATTGATGTGAAAGGATATACAAGCATATGTGGAGAAGTGAGTTATATATTTCATGATATTGTTTGCTTGCCACAACGATTCAAGCACAATTTATTGATCAAGAGATTTTTCATTTCAATTCATCATTTCTCTATACCTACCAAAAGACAATGTGTCCCTTTTGACAAGTTGTGTAGTTCTTTGTATCTTGCCCTAAGATTATGTGCCTTAATAATGCATGTTGTTTGTAGCCTTAACCATGAACCTAAAACATTGTAATTAGTTCTTTTTCTTTAAAAATGAACCGTTACCTGCAAACCCCTATTATGAGAATCTATGAATTAATAAGGGGCAGAGGCATTAAATCGCGTTTCCAACTACTGCATTTAAATGCGGGTGTGAGTGACACCTTCAAACAATAACATCAAAATGGTTAGAGCATCTAGAAATCTGTATTGAAATAAATATTTTTGAGCAACCATATTATCTCACATTAGTTTCTCTATAGTCCTTGTAATGATTTTCTATAGGCATTGTTTTATACAAGCACTATTTTCTGCAGGCAGTGGTTTATACAAACACTATTTTATTGCCAAACTCAAAAGTGGGAATTATTTTTACATAGGTATTTATATTTGCATCCTTAATAATGATTAAGATTTGCAAAGAGAATTCATAGATGGCTTTAGTCTCGATTTGCAGAGTCATGTTTGATAATTCATAGAACAACGATAAGAGAGAAGAATTAAGGTTACAAAACTTACGACATGATATGGGGTCATGTGGACATTGAGGATTACACACTAGGATCTGAGAACTCCACATATTTGACATGAGTAGTACCTCAGATCATCTTCTGAGTCTTGGTTTTCTATTATTTATCAATTTCATCTTTTGTGTTATTTTCTTTATTGTGCTCTAATATAATGTGGGTCTTTAGTAGTTTATATTTCAATCTAATGAGTCCTTGGAGTGTACAACAATAACTCCTCAAACCCCTTGCTTTGAATTCATTATTTTCCAACTTTTCTTCTCTTTCTTGGTTTTAATTCAAAGATTTCACAATCTTTAGGGTTTTTTATTTCTATAAATTTATCTATTTTTGCTTTATCTATTTACAAACCATGATGCAATATGATGTGGTCTTTGAGAGGCTTGTGCTTAGACTTGATGGATCCACATATTTGACAATAGTGGGCCTAACATTACTTGATTGGGAATGCATGGACTTGGTGAGGATGTTGCTCTTCTATTGTTTACCCAAATGCTATAGGCTGGCATGATGAAGCCAAATGAATTTATCAATGTCATATAGTCATGCAAGTTTAGTAGAGCAGGGCTGCCAATACGTTGATTGCATGATAAGAGATTACTCCACTAAATTTAGAGTGGAACATCATGCAAGGTTGATATCCTTGATCATGCTGGACATTTGAATGAGGCACAAGACTTCATCCAAAAGATGTCTTTGGAACTTGATGACGAGGTATAAAGTGTCTTTGTTAATGCATGCTGAATTCACTGTCATGTAAAGAGGACAACATGTTGAAAACACCTTCTTTCCTTAGAGCCAAAAAAATGCTAGATATTATTTACTCTTGTCAAATACCTATACAGAAACTGGCAATTGGGATTAAGTAAATCAATCGAGAGTAAGGATGGAAGATAAGAGGGTGAAGAAAAATCTAAGATGCATTCCTTGTGGGAGAAAATTCACATACTAAATCTAGAGACTTTGATTGGAAAGATGAAGGATGTAAGGTATATGTCGAATGCAAGCTCTCTCTTTAGCGATATTGAACAGGATGTAGAGCAACTTATAGTATGTAATTACAATGAATATTTGTTAAATGCATTTGGAACTCTTAATACAAACACACATACTACTACCCAAATCTAGAAGAGCCCTTTTGCATAGTGATTGGTAGGGTGATTTATATTTGTTTCCAATTTTGTTACCCAGGAACTTAATGCAAAGGATGCAAGCATAATTGTGTTTTGAAGCACAACTAGTTTTTGTAATACTCTTTGCCAGATGATTCAAGGACTTTTCTACTTCTTATTTGGTGATGCACTTGACTCACTCTCAATGTGTTCTTCTTATATGAGTTTCTTTGGGTTCATATGGACCAGATGCACTTATTCACTTTCAATGTGTTCTTACCAACCAAATTTTAATAAATTTAAAGATTAATGATTTTTCTAAAATACTAGAATTTGGTTTTATTTTAAAATTTTAGAATATAATAAGATTCAGATGTAAAAATGGAATTTTTTTTGGAACAGTTGCATTGATATTTAGATTTTACTTTGAAATTTATTTTATTTTTATTTGTATTCGTTCAAACATTAATATAACTTAAATTTAATAATACATATTTTCTTAACAATGTAATTTAATTAAGTTGAGAAACTTCTTACAATGACAACAAAATTATAAATTAACATTTCTCCATTGAATCGAAACTTCTTTTGTATAAGTGTAAATGTAGAAATGTGTTTTGTTTTATCATTTTTTTGTTTCCATAATGATCTTGCATAACTATTCATTTTTTATAAGACAAACATTAGTAAAAGATAATTGTTTATGAATTATATCATTTTGTTTTTCCATATCATTTTTTGTTATTATTCATTTCATTGTACTAGCTATCCACGGTTTCAAATAAAAAAATTAATATATCAATATGCCATTTCCAGGCTTTATTGAAATTGCAGTTTCAAGGGTTTTTATGTAGAAAAGGTAACCAATTCTTTGATGATTTGTGACTCCATCATTAAATTTGAGTTTTTCAAGGTTATTTCAATCAAATACATAGTTTGGGAAGACGAATTAAGTGCATGAAACAAGTATTCATCTTCAATAGAGTAACTAAGCACATGAAGTAAGTATTCATCTTCTAGTAGTTTTTTATCTCGTTGTCTATTCGGCTTGTTTCTGCTATCAATGACCATCTGTAAAAGCATGTCATGAATCTATTGAATACTAATTGAAATCTCTTCTTTATTGAGGTAATATAATCCAAATATGATAATTGTAGAATTTTGAACCTGACCTGTCCTCTCTGAACCAACTAATTAGCAAACAATAACAACAAAAAGAATAAATTGCAAAAAGAAATCACAATTCAGAATAAAAACCATGCTTTATTTACTAAAAAAAAAAACTCATGCAAAAAAAAAAACTAAAAATAGTCCTAAGGAGTAATGCATGCTGGAATACATGCTTTATTTGCATGAATAAACAAAAACTGATTTAAACTAAAAATAGCTTATGCATGGTGATGAATGGATAGATTCATGTCCAAACTGGAGTTGCATGGAGCTGCATGCTAGAGCAGCATCAATTATCAACATACTCCCCCTTTATTCTGAGAGGGCTCACAATCTTATCTCGTAGTACTATAAACTGAGCTTTCGCAACTGCTTTGGTGAATATATCTGCTAGCTGATCCTGGGTGTTGATGAGCTTCAATTCAACATCCTTCTTCTGTACCAAATCTCGTATGAAGTGATATTTCAAATCAAAATTCTTTGTTCCACTGTGATGAACCAGATTCTTAGCTAACTTGATGGCACTCACATTTTCACAATAAATTACTGTAGGCTAAATTTGTTTTTCTCCAATTTCTTCCAAAACTTTTCTAAGCCAAAGAGCTTGTGTACCTGCTGAGGTAATTGCAACATACTCTGCTTCTGTAGATGAGAGGGCAATAATACTTTGCTTTTTTAAGCTCCAGGTAATCAAACCAGAACCAAAAGAAAAATAATTTCCAGATGTAGATTTATGGTCATCCATACTACCTCCCCAGTCTGAATCACTAAAGCCTACAAGATTGAACTTTTCAGAAGAGTAGTAATGAATAACAAAACTTAAATTCCCTTTCACATACCTCAAAATCTTGTTGGCTGCCTTCATATGTATTTCAGATGGATTTTTCATATACCTTGAAACAAGTGAAACTGAATAGGCAATATCAGGCCTCGTGTGGATTAGAAACATCAAGCTGCCCATAATACTTCTGTAAGCTGTCTCATCAACTAAATCAACACCATGATCTCTACATAACAAAACTCCATGAGCACTTGGAGTGGAGGCAGGGTTACAATCAGTCATATTAAATTTCTTCAGCATATCCTGGGCAAACTTCGTTTGACAAATGAAAATCTCATCCTTACTTTGATAAACCTCTATTCCTAAAAAATATTTCGTCAGACCAAGATCTTTCATCTCAAATTCTTTCATCATAGCAGCTTTGAATTCATCTTTCATCTTAGAACTACTACCCATATACAAAAGATCATCAACATACAAACTTATGATGAGGATATCAGTACCTTCTTGTTTGTAGTAAAGGGTAGGATCACTCTTACTTCTCTGGAAGCCATTATCCTAAAAGTATCCATCAATCCTAGCATACCATGCTCTTGGTGTTTGCTTGAAGCCATACAAAGCCATCTTCAACTTGTACACTTGATGCTCTTTTCCTTCCACTTCAAAACCTTGTGGCTGCTCCACATATACTTCCTCATCTAAGTACCCATTCAAGAAGGCACTTTTCACGTCCATATGATGTATGCTCCACTTCTTCTGAGCTGCTAATGAAATCAACATTCTTATGGTCTCTTGTCTTGCTACTAGTGCAAATGTCTCTTCATAATCAATTCCATACTTCTGTGTGAAGCCTTTAGCAACTAATCTTGCCTTTTGTCTTTCAACACTCCCATCACTGTTAAACTTGGTCTTGTAGACCCATTTCGTGCCAATCTTTTTCTTCTCATGCGGAAGTTCTGTTAACTCTCAAGTGTCATTCCTATGAATGGAATCCATCTCTTCTTCCATGGCTTTCACCCAAACCTCATTAGTACATGCATCTTCAAAGTATGATGGTTCAAAATTAGCCTTGGCTAATAAAGAAAAATTCGCTGTCTCACCTATTGGGTTCTCTTCATGTGCTTGATTTCCACTCCTCTGGTAGATATCACTAAATTTCCTTACCTTCCTTTTAGAACTTGGAGAAGAAGCTGGACTTGAACTTGGTACTAAAGAACTTGATGAAGGGTTGCTTGGTGGAGTTAAACCACTAGATACAGAAACATTAGTTGGCTACTTATGATCAATATCAGCAATTATATCATCATTCAAAACAGATTTTTGCTTCTCAACATGGCCTTTTTGATGACCATAAACTCCCCCTTCATAAAAAATCACATCTCTTGAGACAATAAGCTTGTTAGGGAGGGGATTATACAATCTATAAGCCTTGCTTTTCTCACTATACCCAATAAAAGTACATGTCTCACTCTTTGCATCTAACTTCTGTCTATTCTAATCAGGTACATGCACATAATCAAACAACCAAAAACTTTGAAATGATTAACATTAGGCCTTTTGCCATACCATGCTTCATAAGGAGTCATCTTTTCTAGTGCACTGGTGGGACTACAGTTGAGGATGTACACTGCTATAGCAACTGCATCTCCCCAATAAGAATTGCTCAATCCCTTGGTTTGTATCATGCATCTTGCCATTTCTACCATAGTACGATTCTTTCTTTCAGCTACCCCATTCTGTTGAGGTGTGTATGCAGTTGTGAGTTGCCTCTTGATACCATTAAGATCACAATAACTATGGAAAGCCTTTGAGCAAAATTCTCCTCCATGATCAGTCCTTAAACACTTGATCTTGCATGATTTCTCATTTTCCACAAGGGCTTTAAACTTCTTAAATGTATCTAGGGCTTCATCTTTGGCCTTCAAAAAATATACCCGACAATTTCGTGAGTAATCATCAATAAAAGTGATGAAATATGATGACTTACCAAAACTCTTAGTCTGCATAGGACCACATATATTTGAATGAACAAACTAAAGTGGGTGATGAGCCCTCCATGCATGGCCCTTTGGAAACTTTTCCCTTGCATGCTTTCCTTTAGCACAACCTTCACAAACCTCCTTGTGCTCCTCAACCTTGGGCAAACCAGAAACTAATGCATGCGAGATTAGAAACTTCAAACTATGAAAATTTCAATGCCCATACCTAAGATGCCATAACCAACTTGAATCCTCATAAGCCATATTTTCCAAACTATTGTTATGTTCACCAAACCTCAAGGGGAACATCCTATTTCTTGTCATAGGAACAACAGTGATCACCCTATTACCCTTATTCTTATCATAGATCGTACATGTCTTATTCTCAAAGACTACTTTATAATTTTTCTCACATAGCTGCCCAACACTTAACAAATTGTGCTTCAATTTTGGAGCATAATAAATATCATGAATACTCTTTATACCTTCTTTTGTTTGGACCTCCATAGCTTCTTTGGCAGCAACCTCCAATGATTTATCATCACCAAGTTGGATCTTGGATTTGAAACTTCCATCCTTTGTTGAGAACAACTTCTCATTCCCTGTCATATGGTTAGAGCATCCAGAATCTAGGTACCAAACATCTTTACTAGTATTTTCACCCTTTGCATAAGATAAAAATAAGCGATCAGGAGGATTCTCACTACTTTCTTGAGCATAGCTAGCACTTTTACCTTCTTTCAATCTGCATTCTCTTTCAAAGTGGCCATACCTATTACAATGGTAACATTGAACATTTCTCTTATCAAATTTGCCTCTACCTCTTCCTCTAAAACCACCACTTCCTCTTGAGCCACCTCTTCCTCTACCTCTTGAAGAATTTTGGCTTTGCCCTTTACCTTGGCCTTGATTGATTTTGGTAGTACTACTGCTTGCATCTTCATTTTTTGTGATTTGCAATTTAGAGGAAAACACTTTCTCTACACCTTCAAAAACACCTTCAAAAGAATCTTTCAATATTTCTTCATGAGATATTAGGGATTCAACCAATTGATCAAACTATAGTTTTGTCAAATCCTTTCTTTCTTCTATGATTATTGCAACATGATTCCATCTAGGTGTCAAAGATCTCAACACCTTTTTAATCAGAATTTCATTGCTTACAATTTCACCAAGTGTTGCCATTTTATTGACCACATCTTTGATGCTAACACAATAATCACTTATACTTTCAGCTTCTTGCATCTTCAAATTCTCAAATTATCGCTTCAATGTCTGAAGCTTGACCACTTTAACTTGATCACTACCCTAGTAAGCTTCTTGTAGAGTCTTCTAGGCATCTTTGGTAGTTGTTGCTCCTGATATTCTTGGAAATAAACTCTTATCAAGAGCAATCTAAATGTGAAACAAAGCTTGAGCATTCTTTTTCCTTGCTTCCCTTCTTTCTATTCTTTCATTGGATGTAAGGGCATTCTAATCAACTGGCTCCTCATAACCTGATTCAATAATCTCCCACAAATTTTTTCCAATCAAAAAGGTCAACATCTTAATGCACCAATAATCATAATCATTCCCATCAAATTCTAGAACGGGTATATTGTTAGAATTCGACATGATTAACTTTGGCGAAATTCCAACAATAAAACTTTAACCCAAAACAATTTTACCTGCTCTAATACCACTTGTAGAATTTTGAACCTGACCTATCCTCTTTGAACCAACTAATTAGCAAACAATAATAGCAAAAAGAAATCACAATTCAGAATGAAAAACATAGTGCCCTATTTTTTGGAATTGCACACACCAATTTCTTTATTGAAGCTTAATTAAAAATTGCATAGAGGCTGTATATATAAAGAATTTGTAGCCTAGAAGAATTAATAATAACTGCAGTTCTAAATATATTCCTAGCATTGCATGGAAAGCTACTAAGGCTCTCAAGCTAAAAAAACAAAAAGCTACTCCCTAAATTAAGAATACAATAAGTGCATGCACAACATGCTTTATTTACTAAAAAAATAAACTCATGCAAAAAACAAAACTAAAAATAGTCCTAAGGATTAATGCATGCTGGAGTACATGCTTTATTTGCATGAATAAACAAAAACTGATTTAAACTAAAAATAGCTTATGCATGGTGATGAATGGATAGATTCATGTCCAAACTAGAGTTGCATGGAGCTGCATGCTAGAGCAGCATCAATTATCAACAATAATAACATTATAAAATTGAATTAAAGTGATAGATAAATATTAAATTGTCCACCTATTACCCTAGCGGCCATGAAGGTCAATTATGGTTTGTTCTTCTTAAGGAGTAATATAGTCATGTTTAATGCATTGAGATATATGCATATTAACTACAACCCTAAAACTAAAACAAACAATAATAATATACTATTATTTATTTTTCCTCACCTTACATTTAATTTTATTGTAATGAGATACATATATTATTAGCGTTATAATAATGGAAGACCTGGACATAGGTGTGAGGTTAGGGATAGCACCACTAATATTAAGATTAATATTAATTACAATTCTAAATTTAAAACAAATAATTTATTGTATTAATTCTTAATTATTGAAAAATGTTAGTACTAGTAAATGGTGTTCATAGACAAAAATATAATGGTATGACAACAATATGAAAGTGCTCCAAATCTCACATGTTGAAAGTGAAAAAGGTCCATAAAATTACAACAATAGAGTTTTTTTTTTGGCGAAAGGAGGGGCAAAAATTTATTCAATTACAAAAGAGATACAACCAGAGAGACGAGAAGAAAGAACTAGAGAACCCTATCACTATCCACAAGCTAATCTAGCGTAAGAGCCATATCAGGAGGTAATTCCCCCCTATCCACTATATTCCATCCCTCCATCTGATCTAATGCCAATTTGGCCAAACAGTCAGCAAGATCATTCCACTCCCTAGGAATGTATGTGAAAGTAACTGAATCTAGAAAGTCGAACAACTGAAGAATCTATCTCATACCTAAGGCCAAGTGCTAATTAACATCCCCATGGTCCTACCGGGTTAGCAAATTCACCACCACTTGAGAGCCAAATTCACAGATAATATTGCACCAACCAAGAGCAGAACAATGCCAAACAACATACAAAATGGCAAGAGCTTCCATTAAATTATTAGTATTAAAACCTTGATAAATAGAGAAAATAAACTAAATATCACCAGAACTATCCTACCCAACTCCACCAATGCCAGCATGCCCAAGGCTCCCCGAGATGAACCATCAATGTTAATTTTTAACACACCAAGGGAAGCGAGTGACCACCGACCCTCTCGATTGACCCGTTGTAAGGGATGTTTGCACTTTCCTCTACCACCTTGCCCACCAAACACATGAGAACCCCCTTAAAGAGGAAGAGTAAGATGAGAGCAAATAGAAACATCACTAGGATCCACACCACTAGTCAAATCACACTTAGCCACAACTGTCTCATGAAGAGAATGAAAAATTTTCCACTACAAATGTATAGCATCCATACTTATATCTTGAAAGACTCTCTGATTCCTTTCCAACCAAACATGCCAGATGATAAAAGAAGAACCAATCGCCTAAGCAACATTAAGAAAAGGGGTTCTAGCATGAGACTTGCCCCAATGATCTCAAACCTCAGCCAAAGACAAGACATGGCAACAAGTCTGACTCCAAACACCCCACCAAAAGTGCCATATTTCCTTAGCAAAGGAGCACTGAAAGAAAAGATGAAATAAAAATTCCTCACTATTGTAACACAAAACACACATCGAAGGGCCATGGAAGCCCCTCTTGCAACATTATCCTAGGTAAGACAACAAATTTTATTAATTCTTCATTAATGAAAAATGTTAGTACTAGTAAATGGTGTTCATAGAAAATTTTTAATGGCATGACAACAATATGAAAGTGCTCCAAATCTCACATGTTGAAAGTGAAAAGGGTCCATAAAATTACAACAGTAGATTTTTTTTTTGCTAAAAGAGGGGTAAAAATTTATTCAAAAACAAAAGAGATACAACTAGAGAGACGAGAAGAAAGAACTAGAGAACCCTATCACTGTCCACAATATGATCTAGCGTAAGAGCCATATCAGGAGGTAATTGCCCCCTATCCACTATATTCCATCCCTCCATCTGATCTGAGGCTCATTTGGCCAAACAGTCAGCAACATCATTCCAATCCCTAGGAATGTATGTGAAAGTAACTGAATCCAAAAAGTCACACAATTGAAGAATTCATCTGATAACTGAGGCCAAGTGCTAATTAACATCCCCATGGTCCTGCTAGGTTAGCAAATTCACCACCACTTGAGAATCAGATTCATAGATAATATTGTGCCAACCAAGAGAAGAACAATGCCAAACAACATACAAAATGGCAAGATCTTCCATTAAATTATTAATATTAAAGCCTTGATAAACAGAAAAAATAAACTAAATATCACCAAAACTGTCTTGCCCAACTCCACCAATGCCAGCATGCCCAAGGTTCCTCAAGATGAATCATCTGTGTTAATTATTAACACACCAAGGGAAGGGGGTGAGCACCGACCCTCTCGATTGACCTGTTGTAAGGGATGTCTGCAACTTCCTCTACCACCTTGCCCACCAAACACAAGAGCACCCCCTTGAAGAGGAAGAGTAAGACAAGAGCTAATAGCAACATAACTAGGATCCACGCCACCAGTCAAATCACACTTAGCCACAACTGTCTCATGAAGAGAATGACTAATTTTCCACTACAAATGTATAGCACCTATACTTATATCTTGAAAGACTCTCTGATTTGTTTCTAACCAAACATGCTAGATGATAAAAGAAGGACCAAGAGCCTAAGTAACATGAAGAAAAGGGGTTCTAGCATAGGACTTACCCCAACAAGCCCAAAGCATAGCCAACGATGAGACATGGCAGCAAGTTTGACCCCAAACACTCCACCAAAAGTGCCATATTTCCTTAGAAAAGGAGCACTGAAAGAAAAGATGAGATACAAATGTATCACTATTGTAACACAAAACACACATTGAAGGGCTATAAAATACCCTCTTGCAAAGATTATCCTAGGTAAGACAATGGTTGTGAACCACAATCCATAGGAAGAAAATGTATTTAGGCTAGGAGAATTTATTCCAAACCCGCTTCCACCAAGGCACCTCTATATCACCAAACAACTGTCTGTTAAGCTCCAAGTACCCTATACAAACAAAGCAACTTCTAGACGGATCAGTACCCCATGCCAAGGCATCAGGCCCCCCTAAGGATCTGGATACCCTATAAGCTAGAATCTAATTTAACTCAGTTTGATCCCTCTCTAACCCTCCCAGAGGCTAGTTGGACGAATCCTTCCATCTGTAACCAACAACCAAACTAAAATGTTGGGTAGTCTTATATTGCATGAATTTATCCAATCTAGTTGCAATAAAGTAGTCACAAAGAGCCTGCAAATGCAGATACATGGAAAGAAGAGGGAAGTTACCATCCCAAGAATCCATCCAAAAGAGACCTTCAAAGCCCCTATTATAAATCCAAAAGAGACCCCTCCTAACCAGTTGAACACTAGTTCTCAAAGTATTCCAAACCATAGACCCACTACACTCTAAAGGATGCCAAGAAACATCCAAATAGTCAACTCCTAGTAAATACTTAATGCATGAGGATACAATGCCAAAGTTGGTGTTGATTGGTGCACCAACACCAATATAACTTAGTTGCAAGGGCTTGTCCACTCAAGATAGTAGAATAGAGACCAAGCCTCCCCTCCTTCTTAGGCCGACAAATAAGTTCCCAATTAATAAGGATCTATTTGGAATTCTATAGAGTACCACTCCAAAGAAACTGGCATGAGAGGGTATCAAATTCTTTAAGAATATAGATAGGAACTTCCAGGACCATGTTTCTATATATAGGAAGAGCTTGAATTACCGATTGAAGAAGGGTCACCTGAGGAATAGTAGGAAACCATTGATAGGTCCATTTGTTAACCTTTCGATGCAACTTTTCTAGCAACTCATGCCAAAATAGCCTAGGTTGTCTACCAACAACAATAGGAATGTCTAGATAACGCAAGGGAAGAGATCCAATTTGAAAACAAATTGTGATCACAATCTTCCTCTGAATAGGCTTTGGAGCATTAAAAAATAGATTGAAGATTTGTGCTCATTGACCTTCTGACCTAAAGTAGCCAAATATATATCCAACGTTCTCTTGAAGGTCTCTGCTTAATGCAATCTTTTAATCCCCATAAGAATAGTGTCATCCACAAACTGGAGATGAGAAAGCTTGGGCAGCCCATTACCCCAACTCCAACCCTGAATTTGATCTCAGGAAACCTGAGATTTAATCAATCTACCTAATCCCTCAGCCATAATATAAACAAATATGGATAAATGAGATCCCCTTGGCGAAGACCCCTAGAGGCTATAAATAACTCAGAAGGCTCCCCATTAAGGAGAACAGAGAAGGAGGAAGACGCGACACAACTCATAGTCCACCTAACCCACTCGAGGGAAAAGCCAAGGGCTAGGAGAATCTTATGCAAAAAGTTCCACTTAACTCTATCATAAGATTTAGCCATATCCAGTTTGATAAACATAGACCACACCTTGGAGATAGCCATAGATTGAATGGCTTCTGAAGCAACAACCACCCCATCAAGAATTTGTCTTTCAGCTACAAAGTCCCCTTGCTCATATGAGATAATAGTGCCCAACCACGGTTTAAGCCTCTAAGCAATCAACTTAGTAATAATTTTATAAACCACATTACATAGAGCTACATGCTGAAAAAAGTCCAACTGATTAGCCCCCTTTTCTTTTAGGCACAAGAACAAGAAAAGTACAATTGAGGGCCCAAAGGATTTGTTTTCTAACATAAGATTCATGAACCACCTCCAAAAAATCCAGATTAACAACATCCCAAAATTCCTGAAAAAATTCTACTAGAAATCCGTTAGGACCTAGAGCCTTACCCTTATGTATTCCAAAGACGACCTCTTCCAATCCAGACATAGATATTTGACATAAATGACAAGCATCTATCACATCAATAACAAGACAAGGAATACAAGCGAGAATCATGTCCTCCTCATCCTCAGCAGGAGGTGAATCATTAGCAAAGAGAGAAAATAATACTAGGTAGCTTCACGAGACATTGCATGAAAAGATGTCAACTGAATTCCATCTGAATTAACCAAAGAGGATATGTAACTCCTATTCTGGAAGGCTTGCACAAAGTTATGGAAAATGAAAGTATTCCTATCTTCTTCCTAGAGCTAGTCGATTCTAGCCTTCTGCTTCCAAAAAATATCCTCCCTAAGTTCCCATTCCTCTAGTGCTCTAACTACATGAGACTCCACTCTACCCAAATCCTCTGAGAACCCAAGATCATGAATTTGACAAGTGATAGCAGCTAAATGATCCCGAGCCTACCTCTTCATAGCATAAAGATTACCAAAGCATGACCTATTCCATCTCTTAAGCTACCATTTAACATATTGCAATTTCTTAACAAATGAAAACATAGCAGTACCATAAGCTGGGCCACCATCTCTCCACCACTAGGCCAGTAAATCTTGGAGGGAAGAGTCCCAAAGCCACATTAACTGGAACTTAAAGGGAGCATTCTTAGGAACCACAACTGAAGTAGTTTAAAATTTAATAGGCCAATGATTTGAACCCCTCCACTCGAGAATTTCAAAAGCAAGACACAAGCTACCTCACACCCAAAAACTGGAGACAAGAAATCTATCTAGGCGTTTTGAGATAGCATCTTCTCCTCTCCTTCTATTATTCCATGTAAAAGTCCCATTAGTAGGCTTGATATCAATAAGATGTAGGACATCAACATTATCTCAGAATAGCTTAGAAGAAGGACCCAAATTAGCAATCCCACTCCTTTTCTCCTCCAAGCTTAAAGCTGAATTAAAATGACCCACTAAAACCTAAGGAAGGCAAGGAGCATCTTCTCTAATAGACCGGATATAAGACCAAAGCTTGATTTTTCCATTAAGATCAATTAGAGCATACACATTAGTAACCAAAATCATTTATCCAATCTCCAAGCTAGAGGCAACCATGGAGAGAGCAGAAGGGCTAGAAATCCACCAAAGAGGAATAATCTTTCATGGATCCCAAAAGAGAGCCAAACCTCTAGAGCTTCCCAGAGAGCCAATACCTTGGCATTGCCCATGACGCCAAATACTAGATGCACAAAGAAACATAGAATCAATTGAGAGCTTAGTCTCTTGAATACAAAAGATAGACAGACAGTGAACTGCCACCAACTCATGAATAGCATTCTATCTAGGGGTGCTATTCAATCCCCTAACATTCCATGAGATAATAATCATTGAGAAGAGTGGGAGAAATGGGCTTCAATAGCTTTATAGACACAAAATCCACCAGCAACTCCCGAGCTAGTTTAATCTTCTCTTGATCCTTTTTGTGACCCCCTTTTGAGGAAGTATCAAAAGAGACTTTCTTGAAGGACCTTTTCTATGGACCCAGAGTTTGAAAAGACACCTTAACTCTCCTAGATGCTTGCACTTCCTTAACCAAATCTGCTAAAACAATATGATGTTGAGAATTTGCGGGCTCACTTGAAACCCCTAAGTCAGGACTTGAAGGAGATGTAGCTTGTTGCTGCCTAGCACCCCGAATCAAGACAAAAAGTTCCTGTTGCATAACCTCCCCATCCATACCAATAGCACCAAAAGAGACCTCACTCAAAATCCCTTCCTCTAAGGCCATAGTATCCAAATCCTCAGATTGGTTAAAGCCCTCATCAGCATTCCTATCCCTGTAGGGCCTCTTTTGTCCTTGACCCTTAGCTCGAGTTTTAATAGGCAAAAAAACATCTTTATCAAGGCCATTTGTTTGCGTTTGGGGCAGACGAAGAAGGAGATCCATCTTTGCTCACATTATCCACCTTCGAGCCACAGGAAGAAGGAGATCCACAATGACCACCAACATAGCCTCTAGTCCCTTTGTTAACTTGAGGAAACTGATGCTGAAGGTACCCATACTCATGACATATCTGACAATGGAAAGGGAGTGATTCATAATCCAGCTATTGCACCCACTTAGAAGAGCCTAAACAAATTTCGAAAGAATCTTGCAATGGATTATTTAAATCAACTTCCACACAAATTCTAGCAAAGGAAATTACCTTCTTATCAAGAGATTGTTGAGCAATTGTTACTGGCTTCCCAAGCAAAGCAACAATCTAGCACAAAATATCTTCCCTACAAAACTCTAAAGGGAGCTACGGCAAGCAAACCCAAACAGGAACCTTCGAGGGTAATTCCTCAATAGAATCAAAACCCACATTGCATGGTTTAACAAACAATCCCACATGATTATAAAAACACGGTTGCGATCAGATATACAGGAGAACACCACCAAGAAGTAGCTATTCAAAGCAAGCATAATCTCTATGTCATTGTCCACCTGCAATGAACGACGAATCCAAGCTTCCAGAGATGACAAAGAAATGTTAATCCCAAGAAACTTACAAATCATAGCATGTTTACTCAAGTACTTAACATTCTCCATAACTGAGTCAGAAGGAATGACAAGGACGAGATGATCTTGAGTCCTCGGTGATAGCCATTCACTTTATTTAACTTAGAGCTCGCCCCTACATAAAAGGAGTCAAGCCTCGATGCATGCAAGCCAGAAGAATATCCATGAGGTGGAACAACACAATAACCACCAAAGAATTAGATATCCCCACCTCTGCCATCCGGATAGAAAAGAAATGAAAAAAAATCCGCAACAAACAACACCAAACAAGCAGGTCCACTGCTCAAAACACAAGCTCCAGCAAAACCCAGCAATCCCCAGCACCAACGAAACCCCAACACCCTTGGCCAAACACCAGCAAAAACCATAGAAAATCCCGAGCCCTACCTCCGCTGCAACTGCTAGCCACACGCACATAAGGAACGGAAAGAGAAGCTAAGGCACGACAGCTCTAGCTCAGAATACCGCCGCTGCTCACCATTGCACAGACCCAAAGCTCAGATAAATTACAGTAGAGTTAACTTTAAAGTTATTTCAAACTTATTAAATTTAAAGTTAATAAAAATTTGTAAAATTTAATTAAAAATTTAAGATTATAACTTATTAAAAACTCAAGTTTATAATTAAGTTATTTCACTAATTTCATGTATTTAAAATTGAACAATAATTTTTATGTTAAAATTGTAATTTAAGTTACTTTAATTAACATCCAAATCTCACATGTTCAAAGTGAAAAAGGTCCACAAAATTACAATAGTAGAATTAACATTAAAGGTAACTTAAAGCTGTTTCAAATTTATTAAATATAAAATTAATAAAAATTTGTAGAATTTAATTAAAAATTTAAGTTGTAACTTAAAACTCAAGTTTGTAATTAAGTTATTTCATAAATTTCATGTACTTAAAATTGAAGAGTAATATTTATGTTAAAATTATAATTTAATTTACTTAATTAACTTCCAAATTTCACATATTCAAAGTAAAAAAGTCTACAAAATTACAATAGTAGAATTAACTTTAAAGTATTTCAAATTTATTAAAAATAAAGTTAATAAAAATTTGTAAAATTTAATTAAAAATTTAAGTTTGTAATTAACTTCCAACTCTCACATCTTCAAAGTGAAAAAATGGAGAAAATTAGAACCGTAGAGTTAACTTAAAGTTATTTCAAATTTATTAAATATAAAGTTAATAAAAATTTGTAAAATTTAATTAAAATTTTAATTTTGTAACTTAAAAACTCAAGTTTGTAATTAAGTTATTTCACTAATTTCATGTATTTAAAGTTGAATAGTAATTTATGTTAAAATTGTAATTTAAGTTACTTTAATTAACTTCCAATCTCACATCTTCAAAGTGAAAAAGGTCCACAAAATTAGAACAATAAAGTTAACTTTAAAGTTAGTAAATTTCTATCAAACTTATTAAATCAAGCCTATTCAATTGAAAGTTAATAAAAACTTATTAAATTTAATTTAAAATTTTATGTTTATAACTGAAAAAGTCTAAGCAACTTAAATTTATAATATATTAATTAAAAATATAATAGTAGAGTTAGTAAACACTTCCTACTTCCTACCTTGGTGCGAAAATGTCTCAACGAGCAAAAAATCGATGCAATGCATCAACCTCCTCTTACGCACAACAAGGAATTTACAGAGGCTCTGTAAATCAGTTCGTCGTTTTGGCTAGTATCTCTGAGACTGAGGAACCTAGCAAGGTTACATCATGGACCTGCGATCAAGAAGCCTTCTTTGCAAAAACTAAATATTTTCTATCTGATACAGTTAGAGCTCCCCCTCCTCTCTGCAAGAGCTGGGATCAGAACTGGCATTTGGTGAACCGCAGAAACAACAGAGCATTAGGGCAACCAAACTACCTCAAGCAGAATCCCATTCATCATCGGGAGGAGGGTTCTGTAAAACCTAACTAGTCAAAGATTTCCTCCACTCGCCATATCTTTCCTCCATGGAGGTCCTTGGGTAAATTCTCAAAGAAATCGGTATCCCCGAGCCGTCACTCTTTCATGAATAATCACAATTTAAAGGAGGCTAAGCATCCTAAGCCGAATTCACCTTCAAATCCTCTAGCTAATCCTAATGGGTTGATCATTGAAATTGACTCCCATACTAAGATTAGGTATCAAATGCATTGCAACGACCGTATGCTCTTTGCTTGGTGAAAAGGTTGGGGGATCCCGTATGATCAAATTGCTAATTCGGTGTTCGCTTCTCTCAACAAATAGGTAAAAATTGATATCCTTCCTGATAATTTCTTAGCTGTTGAATGTGGTAATCAAAGTTTGAGAAATTCTTTGCTAAACGGGGATATATTAACTTTCAAAGGTCTTGGGTTTGATTGCTGGGAATGGCAACCCCTCTTTCTTCCATCTCAACTCAACTCCTGCATGGTTAATAGAGCAATTTCACTTGATAAATTCCCTATAGAACTGCGAAATAATGAGTTCTTAAGAATAATAGGTAACAAAGTAGGCAAATTTGTAGAAGTTAAAAAATCAGCCCTAAGCTTCTTTTACCAACTTTTGATTGTTAATATGCATATTAACATAAAATCTTTAGAGCCCATAACAGTGAAATGCGATCATCTATGCTCAACCCTAGAATTGCCCTTTTATAATGGTTCTTTTGAAGATTCTACGTCAAGGAAGATCACCTCTGAGAAACCTTTCTCCGAATCGGTCCTCAAACCTAATAGCACCCCATTTAGATTTATGGCAGGAGGGGGTTTTACCTTCGAAGGCTATAAGTTTAATATCAACCCTAATCATCTCACCGAGGACTTACGTCCACACAGCTCCCCTGTTATGATATATCGCCCACCTCTTCCCCTATTGCCAACTATTAGTCCACCTATAGCTAACTCATCACTTTGGAATCGAGACCTGGAAGAAGGTGAAATCAGTGAGGTGCTCCCTCAGAAAGAACAGCTTAGACTGAATAATTTTCCATCATCTAGCTCTCTCATCCCACCAGAGAGGCTTAGCCCTTCGAGGTCTTTAAAGGAACCCACCTCCTCCTTTGAGTAATCAGAGAGGGATAGGCCTCCCCTGAATCCAGGAATGGCACGTGTACAGGGTCAACCAATCTCTCAAGTCTCAAGATCTGAGACCTTTGAAGGGTCAGAGGTCCATCCTCCATTTGAGATGGTTGTCTCAGACTCAATTGCAGAATCTAAGAGTGATCGAGTTGCAAGGAATGTTAATATCATTGCCAATTTTGTAGGGGAAGAAGTAGTAAAAGACCTCATGGATCAATTGGTTGATGAAATTTGTGATGATGAGGAGCTGGAAAGATAGAGGGATCCCTTAATCAAAAATCTAGTGGATGTTACTAAAATCAACTCAGAAATAAATCAACTATTTATAGCTCTAGATAACTTAGAAAATGATAACCCAAATACTCTAGGCATTCTCAGCTCTGACAGTAGAAAGGAATCTCTTGAATATGCTAAAAATAGTAAGAGAAGAGGTAGGAGATCCCTTGCTGAATTAAGATCAAAGGATGGAGATGCCAAGGGTCAGGCTAAAATATCTACTCTTTTTAATGCAGGGGAGGGGAAGTTCCTCCCCAGAGAGCCATGAAAATCATAACATGGAATGTTAGGGGTCTGAATGCCCCTAACAAACAACACATCTTAAAGTGCTGCATCTCTGATTCCAAACCAGATATAATGTTAATGCAAGAAACCAAAATGAACTCCTCTGAGATAGCCCTTTTTGAGAAAAAACTAGGCATTAGACAGCTAAAGCACTCCCCTACTTTAGGGGCCTTAGGTGGCTTAGCCATCATTTGGGACTCTAGATTCATCTCATTTATACCCTTAGAAATTAAGCAAAATTGGTTGGGAGGAGAAGTAGTAAGTTATAAACATAACCTAAGATTCAAATTGATTAATGTTTACGGTCCTATCCAAAATAGGGATAAGGCTAGGGTGTGGGTTGAATTACAGTATTTCCTCAGAAGTTTCCCAACTGATGTATGCATCATTGGGGGAGATTTTAATGCTATCACTAAGATAGTAGATAAAAGAGGGGGTAGCAACAAACTTCCACCAACGGCTGTAGATTTCAATCATTGGATCAATAGGAACTCCCTGTTGGAAATCCAAACGGTAGATAATGCCTCCACCTGAAACAATAGAAGGCTTGGTTTCTATAACATTGCTGAGAAACTAGATAGGTTCTGTAGTCACACAAATCTGTCCAGTTTAATTAAATGAATATTTGCTATTTATTTGATTAAAAATCCACTAGTCATCAGTTAATTAAATTAATATTTAATTAATTCATCTCCAAAACATTCTCCTGTTAATTAAATAAATTATTCAATTTATTTTAATTAATTCATTTAAACCAAATTCAAATAAATTAAATGAATAAATCTATTTATTTAATTAAATCCCCCTTTTCCTCTTTTAAATAAATTAAATAAAACATTTATTTAAATCATTTATCCCCCCCAACTTGCATTTTCCTACAAATGCAACTTGCACACATTTATTGAAATAAATGAATTTTTATTTTAATAAAATCCCATTTTCCCTCACCCACCAAACCCACTTGCAAATCTAATCCCCTTCTAGATTCTTCTAAACCCTTCCTAATTAGCCTAATCCATTTCCTAATTATTAAGCAACTTTAAGTCACTTCTCAAAATACTCCAAAGTCTTTGAAAAGCATTAAATGCTTTGTGTGTTCAACAATTTAACCTCCAAAGTCTTCCAAAACCACTAATGGCTCTTACATGACCATTAACAGCTCTTACATAACCATTTATGGTTATTTCAACTTGTACTCATGTGTCTCCTCAAGCATTTATTGCTTTGACCATGTTATCCCTTTTGCCTTTGCACAAGAGTTTATCCATTGTATAAAAGCTTTATTCTTTGAATAAAGAGTTTATTCATTCAACTAACCTTGACCTTAACTCCCAAAGTCATGTCAAGCATTTAATGCTTATTCCCTCTCCTCTCAACCTATCTTACATTGACACTTGTCATCCTAGGATTGGGTTGAAAGCCATCACATGGATCTCAAATCATTCAATCTTGACCCTTGTTGAGATTGCTCAATCTCAACCATCCATTGTTCCATTTTTCTTATAAATAGAGCTCATTTCTTCATAATCTAGATCCTGAAAGCTTGTATGCATTTAAGCTATAGCCATTTTTAGAGAGCATTTTAGCATAATCAACTCATATATTGTTATCTTGGTTAAAATAAATCATTTTAGTATCAATAGCTTAGTATTAGCTTCTTTATTTACATTTAGAGCAATACTTCAATCTCAAACCTCCATAAGCATCCATAGTGCAAAAAACTGCTAAGAGCTACACTATTTTGGAACTTGGAGAGGAGAGGAACAAGGGAGAAGAAACCAAGAGCATGTTAGGAGGCATTTGGAGATGCCTCATCATATTTACCTTCTTAGTTAGATATTTTATCATGCTTTTGATATGCTTGTGTAGGAAAGCATTTTGTTTGTGATTTTTGACACTAACGGTTTGCCTTTTCTTCTTGTTTATGTCTTGATATCATTGACTAACCTTTGCCTTTTTGCAGAGTATCATTTGGTGAACCCGACGTGAATCTAAACACCTAAAAAACAATTTTCTTTTGACAACAAACATGTTTGATTGTTGAACTTGACACACAGGTTGCACTTTAGCGCTATTGATCACATTGTAGCGCTATTGCAACTTGTTGTTCTAGCACTATTGTTCTTACAATAGCGCTATTGTACCAAGTTTAGTGCTATTGACATTGTTTGAGTGTTTTTCACCCTGTTTTGGTGCTATTGAACATGTTTGAGCACTTTTGACTTCTCTGTCATTTTCTTCTTTTAGTGCGTTTGTGTTAAATAGCACTTCTATTTAAACATAGAGTAGCGCTATTGTAACAGAACATTGTAAAAATGACCCTGTAATCGAAAAAAGGAAAAATTCTTAGGCTTGTGGAAGCCCACCATAGGGTCGATTTTTACTAACTATTTGTCTCTTCTGCAGGTCTAAAAAGCAACCTCTTAAAAATCAAAAACTTCCTTTTGGTGTTTCAAAAATTGAACAAACACAAAATTTGCTTTTTTATAAGCTTAGAATCAAAACTTGTGTTTGGTGCTATAAAATTGAACAAAACAAACTTTTGTTTATTGCAAGTTTAGGCTTAACTTTTCATTTGGTGCTTAAAATCAACAAAAACAAATCCATTTCTAGCATCAAACTTAAGCAAAATTTACAAGCCACACTTCAAATTTTGGTGCAATTAAAACTTACAATCCACTTGTTTCAATTTTTTGCAAGCGATTTACTTCAAGCAAACATGTTTTTTATTAAGTTGACCAGGATTTCATTTTCCTAGTTACTTAAACATATTGCCTTTGAAGATAAAAAGAACATAATGGTTGTTGGAGCAACATCTCCAATTAGATAGAAAATCATTGCAATAACAAGTTAAAAAGAGTAAGTGTTTTTTGTGCTTGGCACACTTGTGCAAAAAAGTTGGTCAAGTGGTCTTACTTCTAACACAGACTATCCTCTCCCTTGGCTTTCGTGGTCCTAGGTGCAAGAGAAAAGTGTTAGTAATGCTCAAATTTTTATCTTTTTAAGAGAGGCCTGCCAAGAGACACATCACTCTTGGGAACGATCTCGTGCGATAAATCCTTTGAACCACTATAGAAATCAGGTGATTACGAAAGCTGTAGCCTTGGGTATAGCTGTTCCTACAGTGTAACTTGCTGAAAGGACAAATGGGCCCCACCACAAGTTACAAGGCTCTTAAGTGAGTCACTACAGAATGAACTTATGTCCAAAGACATCAAAAATAACTAAACACCTTTAAGTAGTAGCCCACCCATTCTATTGATTGAGAATATTTGAGATATAATTCAGTGCAAGAGCATAGATGGTTTTGCTCCCAAGATACTCACCATACATATTTCCTTGAGTAGAAACATAGCTTTTTGAAAAGTCACTTGTGGCTTGATAAAAGTGGTGACTCCCCCATCATAGGGATCATCTATTTGTTATACTTGCACAAGACTTAGTATATCACATCCTTACCTGCCATGATGGGATTCATAAGGTATGTAGTACCAAAGTCAAAGAAATATCAAGTTGTGGGCTGAATTTATCACAACTGGGCATTTGACCTTAGGGATGCAAAGTGTTTGAAGTGTCTTTGTGTTAGTCAAGACCAAGTACAAATTGAGCCAACTTCAAGCTTTGGAAAGAAAACACCTAAAATACACTTAAAGGAAAGAGTCATACAAAGTCCAAAGATTGGGTTGATCAAGACCCATACTCATTTGTGCCTTTTTAAGGCAACATTCTTGTGTTTGTGTGCTTGCTTTGTTTTCTTGTCAAAGAAGAATCAACAATCAATTCCAAAAGAAGTATTCATCCAACCAAACATCTTTCAAAAAAAAACCCAAAATTTTAAAAACAAAGTGCAAACAACAAAGTATCAAAACTTTATGACCATTCTTCACATCTTGTGAAAGAAGAATCGTCATCAAAACATCAACTTGAAAATAAGACTATTGAGCTCAAAGGCTTTAATCAAAAGGAGGAAATTCTTCTATCTCAATAGACAAATCTTTGTCTCTCATAGAGTTTTTCTGCATCACATGCATCTCTACCTTCAAGGCAAAACAAACAAATTTGATTCAAAGTCATTGAACTGTAGGGATTTTATGCAATATAGGGCTTTGAGTTATCACAAAAACCAAGGAGGCAAGATTAATCCCAACTTCTTACCAAACGTTTGTATCACCTACAGCATAAATCGAGAAACGCCACCAACACCTGAAACGGAAGAGGTAGAGTTTGTCCCTTTTGTAACACAAAGCTTTTATTGAAGTTAAAATATTTCATCCATCATCTCATTCACATCATCACACTTCATCATCAATCCATTCCAACTCTCAAAACATTAAGAGGTTCTTGTCCTAAAGTTCTCTTTTAGATATTGCTTGAATCAAATGCATCACATCACTTTTAAGATTGTTTCTACATCTAGGATAAGCTCATCCTAAGAGACACATCTACGCAAGTTAAAAACAGTTCATGAGTGAATCCTCTCATTACTAGGTAGTTAAATCTGTAATACATCTCAGATTTCTCTACACCATATCACATCAAACCTTATAAAAAACAAACAAGCAATTCAAAGAAGGAATTTCACTTACATCTACCTTAAAAGTGCTAGAGATCCACATGCAACACAAAACACCAAACATCAATCTTTCATTTCATCAACAACTCATCATCATTTTTGCTCAACTTCAACAAAAACTTGTAAACAAAATGGCTCAAACCTGATCACAGTGAAGGCAACAAGAAGCAGAAATTGAAGAAGAAGAGGAGGAAAATCTCAATGAATTCCAAGAAGCAATCGGAGGAAATGTGAATGATGAAAACCCAAGTACTCCTACTCCTGCAACAATAGAAAGGGCCCAACATAACCCTCTCTTTAACAGACTTTTTGATGAAATACTCAGGAGCAATGCAGATGCTCACTTTTTAAAGCTCGCTCAAGAAGGAGAAAAATTCCCCTCTGACTTTGATCTTGCCCAATTAAGACAAGCATCGAAATGACAAAGTTGCCATGAAGAGGAAAGAGGTAGAGATCCCATCAGATATAACATTCCTCGAGGTAACCCACCACCTCCTCCTCCAAATGAAATGGAGATGTTGCAGCAACAAGTCAAAAATCTTGCCCAACAACTTCATAGTGGTGTCAAGACTAACCAATTCTCACTCAATGACATCTGTCCCTATCCCTTTGATAGGAATCTTTATATGCCACCCTTTCCATGAGGATTCAAAACAGCCAAATTCAAAAAATATAGAGGAAAGGGAGATCCTCAAGAACATGTCAGTGAATTTCATTTTGCTTGCCTCGAAGTGGTCTATGAAGACACATACCTAATGTGACTTTTTCCCCAAAGCTTGGATAGAACAACCACATCATGGTTTTCCCGACTACCAGGTGGCATTAGGACCTTTGAAGAACTAATCCAAAAGTTCTTGCCGCATTACTCTCATAACATTGAACGCGACATCACCATGGCTGATCTGTGCAACACTAAACAAAAACCAGGTGAACTATTCTCAGTATTCCTACAATGATGGCGTCAAATGTCTAGCAGATGTTCTCTTTAGTTACCTGAATGAGAACTAGTGGAAATATTCATTTCCAACTTAAACAAATAAATGGAATTTCACTTGGATGTCAAAGACACAGACTCTTTTAATGACATGATCACCAAGGGTTTGAAATGTGAGCGGGCCCTCATCAAGAAAGGACTTATCAAAATCTATAATGAACCAAAGGATGGTCCTCACCCATGCTTCAATAGTGATAAACCAAGCTTCTGGAACAAAACAAGAATATTGTCAATGATGGGGTTGTAGATGCGAGAACTATCAAAAGTGCACAACCTATGGTTCGGTTTGCAAGACAGAATCCTCCACATCAGAATAACACAAATGTTCCTTCAAATCAAGGTCACATCACATCTCACAATGAACCTAGATCTCGTCAGCAAAAACAAAAACGAACATACACTCCCTTAGGGGAACCCATCGAAACAGTATTGCAACAACTCATTTCTCAAAATTTGGTCACTCTACCTAAAACATTAAACTATGAACCTCAGGTCAAACCTGCATGGTGGAGAGATACTGAACACTATGATTTCCATCAAGGGAGAGGAGACAAGATAAGTAATTGTCATAGATTGAAAGATCTTATTCAGGATCTTATTGACTGAGGCGAAATTGAAATTGAAGGGCATGACCCAAAAACAACTAATAATGATCATTTGATGTTCAAAAATCCACTTCCATCACAAGATCAAAGGGGTCCTTCCACTTCCAGGAGAGACATTGATACCATTGATTAAACACAGGCTGCGTATAATTATACTGTAAATCACCTGTATGATGCCAGTGAACAAGTTGCAACTATAACCATAAAAAATCCCAGCTCAAATTGCAATGTTGTTACACATCGCGACAAGGTTACCATAAAGGCAGCTCCACAAGGCACCACCTCCATACCAAAGCAGTACAATCTTGTGGAACAATTAGATAAAATGCTTGTGGTTATATCCATTTTAGAGCTCTTGTGCCTATCACCATCTCATAAAACAATCTTGGATCAAGCTCTCCAAGAGGCGTCAGTCCCTGCAAACCTGAATACAGACCAATTTCAAGCCATGGTTGGAAGTCTAAAGTCATACCCTTGTCTCACTTTTTCTGAAAGTGACAACTCTTCCTTCTAGCAACCTCATAACACTTCGCTACACATTAAAGGATTTATCAATCAGCATAGGATCAAGTGAGTCTTGATCGACAATGGAGCAGGCCTGAATATTTGTACATTACAGTTGGTCATAGCATTGGGATATGCCATAGAATCAGTGAATCCTCGCAAGAAGATCACAATCAAGGCCTATGATGATGCAAAGCGTTCCTCTAAAGGAGTGGTGGTACTACCAATCCGAGTGGGCCTTGTGGTGAAACACATCATCTGTTAGGTTCTGGACGTTCCTCTGCCATACAATCTATTGTTAGGAAGACCTTGGATACATGCCATGCAAGTTGTTCCATCTACCTACAATCAGTGTATCAAATTCCCACATAACGGTGTAGAGATCACAATCCTGGGCAATGCAAATCCCTTTGCATATTGTCATAACATCAGTCATCAACCAAAGATCACCATTCCTAACAATAGAGAAGCCATTTCCTCCACATCATATATAAGTCTAGCCTCTCTTTCAAGTTCGAACACCACTATACCCAAGCAAGAAAAACTTAAGATGAAAATAGCTGAGGAAGGTCTTGGGGAATACAATTTGAGTCAACTCTTTTGTGTGGGGCAAATGCCCACTTCTCCTAGAACACATGGCAAACTACAACAGTTACTCTAGCAACCACTAATCACGCTAGCATGTGCTTTAATACCTTTCATCCTTGGAAAGAGTCAAGAAGAAGAAACCCAAGATGAGGACTTAGCGGAATGGATCTATAAAGATCCCATCACCACTGATATACCGCAAGCTATGCTTCCCACAGATCAATATGGCAAAGGCCTCCTCATTATGCAAAGAATGGGGTATGATGGTCAGAGTGCTTTGGGAACTTGCAAACAAGGATGACATGAACCTCTACTACCGGAATTAAAGCCCAAAAGTAATACAAGCCTAGGCTTTGAAAATGAGATCTTTCCTAAGCTCCGATTTAAAGGAAAACCTAGCAAACCGCTATATCAACCTATTACAAAGAGGACACCTTTCATTATCAAAGTAGCATCAAACACCATCGCCACTGCCCCACCAAGGCTCAAAATCCTAGCACAACCCTCTACAATGCCAATCATCCCACCAAACAAACCAGTAATCCCATCAGCAGCAGCAATACCATCAATAACACCATTAGCAGCAACAACTGTATCAGAACCCGCAACAGCATCTACAACACCAGCAGTTCCAGCAGAAGCAACTGAGTCAACACTACTGAGACTCCCCGTATTAGATTCATTGATCCCCATCATCCTTCCTACAACACCGATCACTTCATCTACAAAGGTACATCAATCGATCCCATCCGTAGTGTTTAACACAAAGGACATCCCAATATGGTATAGTAATCGGATGTTGGAAAGTGATTCTAAGACCGACTCACATGAATGGGAATTTGATTCCATACATCTTAACACTTCAGATGAGGAAGACACATCACCACCTCCACCATGCAAAGACATCCCTGTTTACGAAGAAGCATAGATAAAGACTTCTTGGGTTCCTGAGCTAGAAGCTTCTTCTGCAGACCCTGCGTCACATCCTACACCTGATTCTGACAAGGAGAGTACCATCACTGACCTTCACCATAATGTCTTAACCCTCACTGATACATCTAATGAACTTAACCTAATCGATGAAGTAATGCCCATTGTCCATCCTGAACTCATCAAATGGAACCAACCAAATCCCCCATGTCTTGACCTCTTCCAAAATGATGAGGCCATCATTGACTTTTTGGAATTAAGAGATAAACTACCAAGCGGGGATCACAAAGCTGGATTCGCCATAGAACTTAATAGTGCAACATACTTCAGGGTGGATGCCAAACCTTTCAGCTACAAAAATATAACAATAAAACATGGATCTTCTAGTGAAAACCACACCATGGCATTGTTTGATTCAACAAAAGTAAAAAGAAAGAGCATATCCAATGGTGAAAACCTCTCTGAGGCACTCGAGGATGAAGGGTTTGACATTCTCCCTACTAGTACACAACAAGAACGATCAATGATTCTCATTGAAGAAACCAAAGAATACAATGTGCGGACTCCCGAAAATCCTCACCTCATACATCTATCATCTCTTCTAGCTCCAGAGGAATAGCCTAAATTTGTTGAATTCTTCCAAAAGTGTCAGATCAACTTTGTATGGTCATATGCAGACATGCCTGGGCTTGATCCTGATTTAGTCATGCATCACCTCACCATAGCAGAAGGAGCCAAACCTGTCAAGCAGAAGCTTCGCAAGATGCATCCTCAGATTGTAGTGCTAGTCAAAATAGAACTCAAGAAACTCCTAGATGTTGGTTTCATTAGACCAATTGATTATGCAGATTGGATATCCAACATTGTGCCTGTCAGCAAACCAAAAGGGGGCATCCATATTTGTACTAACTTCAGAGATCTGAATAAGGCATGTCTTAAGGATGACTTCCCCCAACCAAATATCGACATCATAGTGGACCTAACAGCAGGACATGCCATGCCTTCACTCATGGATGGCTTTTTAGGATACAATTAGATAAAGATCTCACTAGAGGATCAACATAAGATAGCCTTCACATGTCCATGGGGTACATGTTGCTGGAATGTAATGCCTTTCGGTCTAAAGAATGCAAGAGCAACCTATCAACGAGAAATGACCACCATCTTCCATGACATGATGCATACTATGATGGAAGATTATGTTGATGACTTACTAGCAAAATCACTCACCAGAGTAGGTCATCTTGACATATTAGATAAAATCTTTGATAGACTGGCACAATACCATGTTCGACTCAACCCAAAGAAATGTGTCTTTGGAGTAACCTTTGGAAAGCTTCTAGGATAAATTGTCTCAAGCAAAGGTATTGAGGTTGACCCAGCAAAGGTAAAAGTAATCATGGACATGCCACCACCAAAGAATATCAGTCAACTAAGAACATTACAAGGACAGCTACAATCTATCTGAAGATTCATTGCACAACTGGCAGATAAATGTCACCCCTTTACACATCTTCTACACAAAAACATTCGCTTTCAGTGGGATGCCAGATGCCAGTAAGCATTCTAGATGCTCAAAGACTATCTCATGAATACACTATTACTGATCTGACTAGATCTAAGTTGACCTCTGCTACTCTATATATTAGTAACAAGTATAGAATTGGGTGTACTATTGGCACAACATAATGCAGAAGGGAAAGAGTGTGTTGTTTACTACATTTCTCGTACATTTGTTGGCTATGAACTCAATTACACATCTATTGAGCGAGCTTGCCTAGCAGTAATCTTGGCAGCCACTAAATTAAGGCACTATCTATTAACACACAAAGTACAACTCACTGCAAAGATTTATCCACTCAAGTATTTACTTAGCAAAGAAGCATTGACAGGTCACTTGGCCAAATGGGTGATGATTCTAAGTGAATTTGACATCGAGTATGTTGACCGTAAAGCTATCAAAGGTCAAGTTATTGCAGATCAATTGGCCGAAGCACCACTCATAGGCGATCATCCTCTCATTTCTAATTTTCCAGATGAAGAGATATTCATGATCACAACAACACAACCATGGAAACTATACTTTGATGGTTCGTACACTAGGCATGGCTCAGGGGTAGGCATTCTATTTATCACACCTCAAGGTGATAACATCCTGAAGTCCTACAGGCTCGCATTTCCATGAACAAACAACATAGAAAAGTATGAGGCCTTGATCATAGGACTCAGGCTAGTCGTACAATGGAAATTACAAGAACTACAAGTATATGGCGACTCACAACTAGTCGTTCGACAAGCAATAGATGAATATCAAACCAAGGATGATAAACTCATGCCATACAAACAAATGGTGGACAAATTAAAGGCATCATTTACTACAATTACCTTTGAGCAAATACCAAGAGATCAGAATCGAGCTGCTAATGCTATGGCTACTATTACATCTCTCCTAGATCTTCTGTAGAATTCAACATGCTACGAGTTCTTGGTAGAACAGCTTTGGATCCCTGCTTATGATATCCCCGAATCCGAGATGATATGTTGCCTTGTCGGTTCTGAATCCCCATGGTATGGTGAGTTCTACACCTATCTCCATGATCACACCCTTCCTCCCAACCAATTGAATAACCAATGAAAAACCTTCATTCACCAAACTGCTCGATATACCATTATTGCCAAAACCCTATATCGACACAGTATTGATGGTACTCTCCTTCGATGTCTAGAACAGGATGAGATAACAAAGGCCTTGGAAGAGGTACATGAAGGAATTTGTGGAATGCATGCAAGTGGTCCGTCACTAGCCAAGAAACTCCTGCGCAATGGTACTATTGGCCATCTATGGAAAAAGACTCCTACTACTTTGTCAGGAAGTGCAAGAAATGCCAAATTCATGGAGACCTAATACATGCACCAGCACAAGAATTGCAACCAATCACAACACCATGGCCTTTTTGTCAATGGGGCCTTGACCTTATGGGTAAAATCCATCCATCTTAATCTAATGGCCATAAATTCATTATTAGTGCCACCGAATATTTCACAAAGTGGATCAAAGTTGTTCCACTTACCCAAGTCACTGGCAAGCAGATTGCCTCATTCATCCTCAATTACATCATCTGCCGGTATGGTGTACCCATGTCCATCATCATAGATAATGGTCTTCCTTTCAAGAATGAAGATGTCCGTGAACTCTGTGAGCAATTTCACATCCAACACTGCTTTTCCACCCCCTATTACCCACAAGGCAATGGTCAGGCTGAAGCATCAAATAAAAACATATTGAGAATCCTCAAGAAGATAGTTAATGATGCCAGTCGTGATTGGCATGTTCAATTGAATCCAACACTATGGGCATATCAAACTAGCATTCGAACCCCTACAAGCACAACTCCATACTCATTGGTCTATGGTGCAGAAGCTATTTTACCTATTGAAGTTGAGATAACATCACTACGAGTTTCCTTGCACAATCTCATTGATGATGAAACATACAAAGTATCTCATCTTTAGGACTTAGAGCTACTTGATGAGAAGTGACAAGCTGCATACAATCACCTCAAAGCCTATCAATAGCACATGAGCAGAAGCTATAATCATCGAGTTAAGCCTCGTACATTTGAAGTAGGTGATCTTGTTCTTCGAGAAAATCCTTGTAACCAACCCAACTAAGAACATCAAGGAAAGTTTGAATCAAATTGGCTGGGTCCATATGTCATCACTACTATATTTGGGTATGAGGCATATCAGTTGGCTACATCAGAAGAAGAAACACTAGCAGATCTGATCAACAACATGCACCTCAAACAGTTTTACACATAAGTTGCACAGAGCATCAGGCTCCCATATATACTGGAAAAAATACCAAAAACATCCAGATAAATGTCCTGAAGAAAATACAAAAACATCAAAATAGTAAAGAAAAATCATGCATCCAAACAGTGAACAACCACTCCGGTGGCACCTTGGGTAAGTATGATGGTGAAAACCTGGCAAATAGGCACCACTCATAAAAGGCTATGGCTCCATTGTCTTTCAGACTTGTTGCAATAACATCTACTTCATACATACATCCATACATCTACCACCATGGCTTGTTATAAATCTGCAATTAAGAAAGTACTGCATGCGTCTTGCATCCCTCTTTTTCGTAGTCATGACTAAACTAGGGGCAATGCCCTTAACCTATTGATGGAAGTGGATTCTACACTGTCTTGTGATTCATTAAAATTCTTCATTCAAAATTATCTCACAAAATCCAAAAACATTCAAAAAAAAAAAAACAATCTCACAAAATCCAAAAACATCACAAAACATCGAAAATCACACAAAAACATGGCACCAACTTGTAGATAGCAAACAAGCATTGAAAAATCCTCGCACGATGATCAGTTCTCAAAATTGACCAAAACAATCAACATCAACAAATCACACTGTCTTCAACAAGGATGCATCCTTCCTTACCAAAACAAAGACAAAATGACGTTTTCTTTGACAAGAAAATTGTGTTAAGCTATCAAATACTTGGTTGATTTGTGAGTGATTCATTCATATGTTTCAGGTTCTTACAACATTGTTTGTGTATCATCTACACTTTATTTTGATGAAGTTCTGGGGCATGTACTAATGGTGTTTACGTGGGAAGTTCACTAAGCTACATGATCTTATGCAAAATGCAGTCATAAATCACTACATCTTGCTGACTATAGCGTATACCTCGACCATATGAGCATGAACCATTACCAAGGATCCATATTCTTTATTCTTTATGTACATGCTATTTGCTTATGAGAACAATGCTCTTTCTTTGGTTCCTCCTACCTCATCCAAATTGGATAAAGGCTTTGTTTCTTATTAAGGTATGAACTTGTCTCAGGATATGATCAATTCAAGATCAAGGAGGATGATCCACGTCATGCATAAACAGAGATGATCCTTGTCTATTCTACAAGCAATAATTTGGTCGACTTGACCCTTATATCAAGTCATTTGTATTAACATGCTATATTAAATCCATGTAAGAAATACTCAGGTCATCTTGGCTCATTATGTCAAGATGCTTGTATTCTCTTCCAACATTTTAAAGCTCAATGATGAAAATAGAGCACTATGGATCATCATTTCATCCCATCTATTTATATATTTCATTCCGTTGCATATCACCCATCCATTCACTCATTCATATGTATGATTTATATGCAAATATGGACAAGGTTAATATGAACAATTATGTGAGAATTGAGCTAGTCTTGGATACAATCACGACCGAGTATTCTGATACATCATCAATGCATCATGCAAAGTCTCGAAAAAACCTTGCATTCCTCATAGTCATATCATCATTACATTTAGTTGCATTTTGCATTAAGTACATTCATGTCATTTTTAATTAAAATTGCATATAGGTCATTTAGTTTATTGACATTAATCTTCATTAAATCATTTGCATCATTGCATAATCATGATGATTAGATTCATTCATATGATCAAATTATCCTTGATTGTATTAACCATTTACTATGCATTCATTTAGGTTTAGTTATCCATTATCATTTTATCATCCTTTATCATCCTTTATCATTGCCTACATTCACTTATCTATTCATTAATTGAAAGGTGCATTCATTCATCCATTATTAAGTATCTTATTATGCTCATTTTAGGATTCATTTACATTGCATTCATTATCCTTTTTTAATTGCATTAAGGTACAATTATTAAACCATAAGTTGTAGTATCATCATATTATCATTTTTACTTAATCATATTGAGGCATTTAGAATCATAAACCCATTTGTTTCCAAAACATTGGTTCATACCATTTTATATATCCATTATACATATGCATTCATTTAGACATTATCATATAAACATTTGTACTTTACATTTTGTTTATCCATATTACATTCATCTAACAAAACATCTAGATGCATAAACATACATAGAATCATTCATTTAAACATTGTACTAACATCATTACATATCATTATCTCATCATTATATCAAAATAGGAAACACCAAAATCCTGTTCATAAATCATTGTAAGCATACATCATCATCATGGCATTACATACATAAAGAATTACATCAAATAAAACATGCACACATGTATAAACTTGCATTCATATGTCAGTATCCAACATCATAAATCATAGAAACATGCATATAGGAATCATCTCATCAATGCATACATATACACATATCCATCTAAGCATAAAAAATCATAAAAAACACCATCCTGCATAGCATCCATACATATCAAATGCATATCATCAAAATATGGGATCTCCTCATATATATCATCTCATGTATCCGAGTACAATGAAGTCTACAAAATCGGCTACCAAGAGCCATCCAAGATACAATCCAAAAATAAATACATATATGCAAAAATGCTCTCTCAGATGCCACTTTGACCAGATGCTACACCACCTGCTCCCCCACTGGTCCCTGCCGCACCTGATCTATCTCTCCATGGAGGCCCCATTAATCCCCCACTAGCTCCGACACCACCTGACCTGTCTCTCCGTAGAGGACCCATCACACCCCCACTGCTCTGCATCCTCTAAGATGGCTCTAATCTGGCCTGTCACATCTGTGAATAGCTCAATGCTCACTGACTAGATGGTAGCACCTGCTCATATAGGCCCCACCAATAATCAACCTCTCCACCTTCTCTCTATGCCTCTCTCACCAATGCCTCCACAGATGGCCCCTATCCCTATACTCCCTCCAAAACCCTCACTCTCTCCTACAACTGGATCACCCTGTCCATAGCTTGATCTCTCTCCTGCAGCACTACAATTAGCTTTGACTCTCGTGCAAATAGCTGCACATCCCTAGCTGCAGCCTCCGCCTCCAAATCCTCCACTCATGTCTCTGATGCCTCAAGTCGAGACTGCAAATGTACTATTAGTCGCTCTCGCACATCTCCACCTAATCCCTCTCCTATCTCCATAGTTGCCTCACTGGTATATCCCTCTCCAGTGGCTCCCTCCCCTCTCTCCATCGGCATCTCCCTCTCCATCCCTCTCCCATCCAATCTCACTCCTCCCTGCATCAATGGTCCCTACGATATCTGTAGTGGCAATTTGCCTCTCCCTCTCCGCTGAATCTGACTCTCCATCCCACCACCTCCTCCACCACCTCCTCCTCCATCTCCACCATCTCCTCTCCTCCTCCACCTACTATCGGTCCTCGACCTCCCCTCCTCCATCTCCGTCCCCTATCATCCTCAAAATCAAGCATTGGCTCCGTCGGATCTGATATCCACAGAATCGGATGAGCCACCAGGTACTGCATGTACTCATCCAATACCCCTACATCCACCACCGTCGGTCATATATTCCAAGGTCTTTCCTGCAGCATTTGAAACTCTGCCAGTGCCTGGTCATACGGAAGTACTGGCCCCCATGCATATCTTTCTCATATCACTTGTGCATACTCCCCTGATCCACTAGGTAACCCTTGTTGCTGCCCAAACTATCTCAGGACTCTACCGGGAACTTGTCTCTCTACATGATAGGAGATCCTCCCAACGAGGAATTAGGTCATAAACACATAGGGCAGTGCCTCCGCATCATCATCCCAGGTCTCGCACTCCAGGTAAGGTCTCCATATAACTGCATCAAGATCATCCAATGCCCGCCGCCACCACTCTAACTTCCCCAGGTGGGGCTGACTTATCATACCACTATAAATAAACATATATATGGCTGATCCACTGCACCGAACCTGAGACTCATTGGTCAAGTCACTAGTAGGTACTCCCATGCCCAAATATGTAGCAGTGTCACCCCCATTGCTAAGGATCCCCTCCCACAATATACCACCTCATGTAGCTCCTGATACAGGTGTGCCGGCATGCACGGTCCCCAAGCAAAATGGGTCCCCTCTGTAATCATCTACTCTATCACCTATCCCCATCCAGCGACTAGACCATGAGAGTGCCTATCAGGACACAGTAGTCCTCCAACAATGCCGGATACGACTGCTGGTAAAGGCTCATATAAGGTTGCAATCTCCTCCCAAGCAATGGAGCCATCGTCAATGAAAACATCCTCATCAAAGAACCTCTGAACTGCTAGAGTCCCCCAGGATCTGTCATATGTCACCAACCCCCCCCGAATTGGAATACGCAAGATGCGCCACACATCCTCTAGGGTAATTGTCATCTCCCCCTGTGTAAGGTGAAAAGTGCACGTCTCGCTGTGCCACCACTCTGCTAATGTAGTAATCAATCCGTGATTCATCCGAATCATGGGCATGTGCATCACATCATACAAACCAGTAGCTGCAATGCAATTGATCTCGACCTCTGTCAGCCAATCCCACAACCCCTATGTCGCTAGATGTCTCTCACGTAACTGCAACACATGTAGATCCTCCTGCACACGGACATCAATCACTCCTCATCAGTTGTTTTGTTTTCAAACTTTCTTAAAGTTTAAACCTAAGACTATCAACAGATACTTTGATCAAGTATCTTCGGGTCTCAACAGGTAAGCAATCATGGCACACCTAGACTTCAATAGACATTTATCTTAATGACCTAAGTCTCATCAGGCTGCTATGGTTCAAAACAACTCCTACTTTGCCTCACTATCCATCCATCTTTGGCATCGGGAGATTTTCACACACTAGGGCATTCCTTATCTTGCAACACAAAAGTGCTATTTTGCACACCAAAGCGCTACTTCTCTACAATAGCGCTAAACCCCTAACAAAAGCGCTTAAACAGCTATCCAAAAGCGCTACAACAACTCTACAAAAGCACTGATTAACGACAAAAGCACTTAATTAGGCACTCAATAGCGCTCATACATCAAAAGTGCCTAAACTAGCCTCCAATAGCGCTAAAATTTGCAAAAGTGCTCAAACAGCACCTCAATAGTGCCATTTCGGCACAATAGCACTAGTTAATTTGACAATAGCACCAAAACGTAGTTTCAATGCTATTGTTTCGACTCAACTTCGACTCAGCAGAAAACATGACCAAAATGCATAAAACTTAAAAATTCAAATTTGTGTACCGCTGGTCCGTAGTCGTCTGGCTGCTGGAACTGACGGACTCGCTCGAATCGGTCCTCTGCAATTGGTACAGGTATCCTGACTGCTGCTCGCTCCTCTCAAAACTCAATCTCAGAGCTCTGGTTTCACCCTGGCCACGGTAACAAATGATCCTGTTTTCACCCCTTTCTCCCCATATCAACCCTTGGCAGTCACCGTAATTTTCCCTTGCTCACCGCCGTGGTCCTCGTAAACTTCCCGAGCCTCCCATTTCTCCATTTTACCCCCGATTTCTTCTATTTTTCACCTGCGTTCCTAACTTCTTCTCTTCTACTACCCTGCCAATTTTCATTCTCTCCCGATTTCTTTTATTTTTCACCTGCGTTCCTAACTTCTTCTCTTCTACTACCCTGCCAATTTTCATTCTTTTTTGAGAGATCGCCCGATTTTTTGAAAATTTTCGGCCCATCTCTCAAGGGGGCATACCACCCATTAAATTTATATTTTATGGGGCATCTCTTCACACCTATTTTTCTTTCTTTGAAATGATGCGATAAACTGCACCGTTTCAAAGAGGGGCAAATGTATCACACAAATCTGTTTAGTTTAATTAAATGAATATTTGCTATTTATTTGATTAAAAATCCACTAGTTATCAGTTAATTAAATTAATATTTAATTAATTCATCTCCAAAACATTCTCCTATTAATTAAATAAATTATTGAATTTATTTTAATTAATTCATTTAAACCAAATTCAAACTAATTAAATGAATAAATCTATTTATTTAATTAAATCCCCCTTTTCCTCTTTTAAATAAATTAAATAAAATATTTATTTAAATCATTTATCCCCCGACTTGCATTTTCCTACAAATACAACTTGCACACATTTATTGAAATAAATGAATTTTTATTTTAATAAAATCCTATTTTCCCTCACCCACCGAACCCACTTGCAAATCTAATCCCCTTCTAGATTCTTCTAAACCCTTCCTAATTAGTCTAATCTATTTCCTAATTATTAAGCAACTTTAAGTCACTTCTCAAAAGACTCCAAAGTCTTTGAAAAGCATTAAATGCTTTGTGTGTTCAACAATTTAACCTCCAAAGTCTTCCAAAACCACTAATGGCTCTTACATGACCATTAATGGCCCTTACATAACCATTTATGGTTATTTCAACTTGCACTCATGTGTCTCCTCAAGCATTTATTGCTTTGACCATGTTATCCCTTTTGCCTTTGCACAAGAGTTTATCCATTAGATAAAAGCTTTATTGTTTGAATAAAGAGTTTATTTATTCAACTAACCTTGACCTTAACTCCCAAAGTCATGTCAAGCATTTAATGCTTATTCCCTCTCCTCTCAACCTATCTTACAATGACACTTGTCATCTTGGGATTGGGTTGAAAGCCCTCACATGGATCTCAAATCATTCAATCCTGACCTTTGTTGAGATTGCTCAATCGCAACCATCCATTGCTCCATTTTTTCTATAAATAGAGCTCATTTCTTCATAATCCAGATCCTAAAAACTTGTATGCATTTAAGCTATAGGAATTTTTAGAGAGCATTTTAGCATAATAAACTCATATGTTGTTATCTTGGTTAAAATAAATCATTTTAGTATCAATAGCTTAGTATTAGCTTCTTTATTTACATTTAGAGCAATACTTCAATCTCAAACCTCCATAAGCATCCATAGTGCAAAAAGCTGTTAAGAGCTACACTATTTTGGAACTTGGAGAGGAGAGGACCAAGGGAGAAGAAACCAAGAGCATGTTAGGAGGCATTTGGAGATGCCTCATCATATTTACCTTCTTAGTTAGATATTTTATCATGCTTTTGATATCTCTTTTGATATGCTTCTGTAGGAAAGCATTTTGTTTGTGATTTCTGACACTAACAGTTTACCTTTTCTTCTTGTTTGTGTCTTGATATCATTGACTAACCTTTTCCTTTTTCAAAGCATCAGGTTCTTTATCCATGGGGGGCTCTCAAAGCTTAACTGTACCCTAAGGGCAGATCTACTCCCTCTAGCAGGATCTAACTATTTCCCACTCCAACTAATCTTATCATCTAACCACCCCCCTGAAAAATGTCCCTTCAAATTTTAGAGCATGTGGTTCAAAGATGATAACTTGTTACACCTAATAGAGAACTGGTGGAGAAGGTCTATCTTCTCTAGCTCGAAGATGTTTATTATCACAAGCAAGTTAAAGCTTATCAAAAGGAATCTCTTAGAATGGAACATGATTGATTTTGGAAATATTTTTGATAAAAAACTCCTAATATAAAATGATCTTAAGAATGTTAACATTGAGGTTCTTGAGAAGGGGATGGATGAACATCTCTTCCTCAAAGAAAAGGCTCTACTCGCTGAGTATGAAAAGACACTCTCAAATGAAGAGATCTTCTGGAAACAAAAATCGAGGGAGACTTGGTTGAGTGATGGGGACAAAAATACTAAGTTTTTCCACAATAGTACTAAGAAGAGATGATGGGTCAATCAAATTTCTCATATTAAGAACTGCCAAGGCTCCATCCTATCTGAACCAAATGATATTGCCTTTGAAGCAGCCAAGTTTTTTGATAAAATCTTAAACAATATTGATGGCTCCAATCTCAGAAGCCAACTCAATATTATCAAAAATCTTCCAAAACTCATTAACGATGACCATAACAAAATCCTGTAAAAGAAATTCTCTGAGGAGGAGGTTAAATCTATCCTCATGAAGATGAATCCTGACAAGGCCCTAGGCCCGAATGGCTTCCCTACTAGCTTTTTATAAAAATGTTGGGGTTTTATGGGGACAGGGATCACAGATGCCTTATAAGGTATTAGGAACTCTGGTAAGATTTTCAAAGAAATCAACAATACCTTCTTAGCTCTAATCCCCAAAAAAGAGAATCTTGAAAGCTTTAATGACTTCAGACCAATAGCCTTGTGCAACATTCTATACAAACTCCTAACCAAAACCCTAGCAACTAGACTCCAGAATCTTTTCCCCATTATCATTGGTGAAGAACAAACCGGCTTCGTAGCAGATAGATCAATCTATGATGGGGTTATTATAGCCCAAGAAGCCATTCATTCGGTCCAACTCAACAAGGCCCTAAGTATGCTAGTCAAATTCGACATTAGCAAAGATTACGACAAAGTTGATTGGCGCTTCCTATGCAAATGCTTGGAGGCCTTTGGATTTTCCAAATCTTGGATCAACCTAATCTTTGAATGCATATCCACCCCCAAATTATCAGTCTTGGTTAATGGTTCCCTAGAAGGCTTCTTCAGTAGCTTAAGAGAGATCAGGCAAGGAGATCCTACGTCCCCCTTCCTCTTCATCATCATGGTTAAAGCCCTAGGTAGATCTATTTCTAAGGCCAAAGAGGAAGGTGGGATCCAAGGAATCCCCATTACTAACAGCCTCCCTTCCTTTACCCACCAGCAATTTGTTGATGATACGATTCTTTTTGGGCAGGGAAGTGTGAGAGAAGCGAACACCTTCAAAGGCATTCTTAATTCCTATATGCTAGCCTCGAGTCAAGAGGTGAATCTGGCCAAGTCTGCAGTTTTTATGTTCAACATAGACCCCTCCTTAGGGAAAGAGATCAGCAATGTCTTGGAGATTAGTGAAGGAACTTTGTCTTACAAATACCTAGGCATTCCCCTAGACAAGGGTAGAAGACCCTCAAAATTATGGGACAACTTGGTGGATAAAATCAAGTCTAGGATTAACACTTGGAAAGGAAAATGGCTCTCATCAGCAGGTAGAGAAACCTTGGTTAGATCGGTCCTGTCAACTATGCCCATTTACTAGCTCTCTTGTCAACATCTTTCTTCTTCTAAACTTGCAGAGATCAACAAGCATCTCAGGACTTTCTTTTGGCAAGGTGCTAATGACAATCGTAAAATATCACTCATATCCTGGGACAAGATATGCAAACCTAAAGAAGAAGGTGGAATTGACATTAAAAACCTTCGTGATCAGGGCAAAGCCCTGGGTGCCAAGTTGGTCTAGAGGATGTTTAGAACCCCCCATCTCAAATGGGCTCGCTTGCTACACCACAAATACCTTAATGGAGGGAATCCTATCCAAATCTTCACAGAATCAAACCCTCCCAGAGGGTCCTACCTTTGAAATTTTATGTTAGACTGCAGGAGGATTATCTCTAACAGACTTACATGGAACCTAGGCTCAGGGGATAAAGCTCTTTTCTGATCGGATTCATGGGGAGGATACAAGGCTATTGATAGTATCCATGACTTTGGTGCTACTCGTATCCTTCTTGAATCTCATAGAGGACCCCTGTTAAAAAACTATATCTCCCCTTCAAAGGACAGGGCTGGTTGGTAGTGGATTGAAAAGGAAGATGAGGATATCCTGATAAGGGATAAAATAAAACTTTTGGCAATTATTAAATCAAGGAACATTACCTTAGGTCAGAATGAGGACAAGATCATCTAGGATGGTTCCCTAAGTGGAGAATACAACTCCAAGGATGGGTACTCTCTCATTTCCAAATCATTTTTAAGACCCTTGACTGAGCTTCCCTTGAAACTTTGCTGGGATAAATATTGTTTGCCTAAGGCAGGTATCTTCTCCTATCCTACCATTCAGAACAAGCTCCTAACTGCAGACAAATTTAGAAGAATGGGGTATGAGGGCCCTAGTAGATGTCCTCTCTACGAGGCAGATGAGGAAGACACCAATCATATCCTCCTTAACTACCCCTTTGCTCACAAATGCTAGATCTGGTTCACCAACAAACTTGATTGATTTGCGGCCTTCCCCCACACCATCTCTAGAATGCTTAAGGCATGGCCTCTCCTCAAGCGTGGTTGTCTCTTTGAAGGTTTATGGACAGCTCTTCCTTCTTCCATAATGTGGGAACTATGGAATGAGAGAAATAGATGTCTCTTTAAGAATGAAAAACTAGAGGTTCCCAGAATCATTAATAGGATAGAGTCAACTATCACATATTTAATGAACAACTGTCTGTCATCAGGATCTTTGAAGAATGCCTCTATCACTTACTAGGATGAAAAGATGAAAAAACATTGGGAAGGTTTATCCTTTCCCCCCTTTGTAGGAGATGGTCCTATTGCAAGTCTTCGATTAAGGGATGCATGTAGATGGTAGCCCCCAAGTGAAGGTTGGGTGAAACTAAACTTTGATGGGGCATCCCATGGCAATCTAGGGCAAGCAGGGATAGGATGTGTTGTTCATAATTGGGAAGGCAAAGAACTAGCAACCCTGGCCTCTCCGGTTGGTATCAATACCAACAATTGGGCAGAACTCATGACCCTAGTTGAGGGTCTCCATTTATGTAAGAAACTAGGAGTTAAGAACTTGGATATTTAAGGAGATTTTGCTATCATTGTCAATGCTCTGAGGAAAGGGAGTATGCCTAATTGGAGACTAAACACTCCGCTGTCAAAAGATCTTGACTTATGCAGAGATTTTGACAGGTTCATAGTCAACCATATTTACAAGGAAGGTAATAAAAGAGCGGATGGGTTGGCCAACATGGGAGCTAACGACATCAAATTCCTATCTATGCCACCTTAAGGAAACCCCCTCTTTTGTTTTCATGCCCTAAGGGCTCGTTAGCATGTTTCTCCCTTCATCCCCTCTTGTCTCTCTCACCCAGCCTCTATTTTAACCCCCTTATTTAGACCTCTCCTTGCCCCCTGCATATTCGTATAAATACTTAGACAAATTTGTGCATTGAAAATTTGAGTTGTTCTCTCTATATTTTGTCCATGTCATTGTCAAGATTAGTCAAACGGTTGGTCAAGCTCACAAATAAATTTCATGTTTAACAATTTAAGAGCTAAGTCAGCGAGTGTTGGTTTGGGTTTAAATCGCGAGGTCTCTAGTTTTTTGAGTTTTAGCATTTCAAGTTAGCGAGGTGGAGATTGTTAGTGAAATCACTATGGGGATGAGGTCTCGAATGGGTTGATGCTATGCATTATAGCTGTGAGAGTTAGCATGTAAGTACCAAGTCTTTAATGGTCTATGAGCCATTGCCTGCGCATGTTTATGACAATAATTATCAGGAGTCATCAATAATCAGTTTTTCAAATTTTATGGTTATCGCTAGCTCGCAGGACCTTTATCATCAAGTTAGTTCAAGTCATGAGCTTGCGAGTACTGGGAGAGTTCATTTGCCGCTACCTTGCAAGGTGTTCTGCACTTAACCATTTTATGTTGCGAGGTGACTAGGTGTGATTTTGTGTTGTCGCATAGTCATGAGGTGTTCGCGGTTAAGTCACTTTCATTTTGCAATCATACGATGCAGTTGGTATCGTAGCATAGTTGGTTTTGTCACTTGCTTGCAGGTTATTAAGTGGTTTAGCTTTTTTAGTTGCGATCTGGCGACAAGTAAGTTTTGGTTTGAGTTTGGGGTCATTGCATGCCCGTGGGTTTGTAAGTCTTAAGTCAAAAAGGGTTGTGAACATGCGATGGTGGTTAAATGCCTTTTGACGCGAGATCACTAGGGTTTAAGTCAAGAGTAAGTTTTGAGTTGTGAGCATGTGATGAAAATTGTGGTCATCACATGCTCGTGGGCTTGTAAGTCTTAAGCTAGAAAGAAAAAAGTTGTGAGTAATCGATGGCAGTTAAGTGCCTTGTTGGCGTGGGATCACAAGGGTTTAAGTCAAGTTTAGGTCCGAGTTGCGAGCTTGCGAGGAAATAAGTTTTGCAGGTATAGAAATATAACAAATGTTGTGGTGAGGTTGCGACTGAAGGGCTTATTGAAGATCAACGGATGCCGCTCACTTGTTAGAGTCTCTGAGGTTTTGCTAAAGAGGGAGCGAGCTTGCGATTAAGATGGTTATCCCCAGCTCATAGGTCCTTTATCATTAAGTTAGTTTAAGCCATGAGCTTGCGATTAAGATGGTTATCGCCAGCTTGTAGGTCCTTTATCATTAAGCTAGTTTAAGTCACGAGCTTGCGAGTACTAGGAGATCTCAGTTATTGCTACCTCGCAAGTTGTTTTGCACCTGACCATTGTATGTTGTGAGGCTGTGACTGGTTCGTGTTGTCACACAGTCGCAAGTTCATGGTTAAGGAGCATGCGATAGCAGTTAAGTGCCTTGTTGTCGTGGGATCACTAGGCTTAAAGTCAAGTTTCGTTTTTGAGTTGCGAGCTTGCGATAAAATTGGTGGTCATCGCATGCTCGTAGATTGGTAAGTCTTAAGCCTTAAATAGTGGCGAGCAAGCGATGGCAGTTTTTTTTGGTCATCACATGCTCACGGGTTTGTAACTCTTAATTCAAAAAGGGTTGCAAGCTTGCAATAGCAGTTTAGTGCCTTGTTGTCGTGGGATCTCTAAGGTTTAAGTCATGTTAAGTTTCAAGTTGTGAGCTTGCGATGAAATTTGGGGTCATCGCATGCTCACAGGATGGAAAGTTTTTAGTTGCAAGCAAGCGATGCAGTTAAGTGCCTTGTTGTCGCGGGTTCACAAGGGTTTTAGTCAAGTTTAGTTTCAAGTTGCGAGCTTGCGATGAAATAAGTTATATTGTGAGCAGGTGTGATTTTATGTTATTGCAAGGTCGTCAGGTATTCGCGGTTAAGTCTCTCGATCGTAGGTTATGAAGCTATTTAGCATTTCAAATTACGATCTAGCAACAGGCATGCATAATATTCTGGGTAAGTAGGTAGGTTAAATTTTTCCATGAAACTCATCTAAGTTTAATCTACATGGATGAGCGTGTATGATGGACTCAGGAATGATAGAATCCCATCATCCCCCTCTTGTAATTGTATCCTAGATATCATACATTATCAGGGATAGCATCTGGGTACATAGGCAAGAGGTGGTAAATAGGTGATTTATAACTCTGGATGATCATTTTTCAAAATAGGGATATTACCTACAAACTCTTCTTATAAATATGTCATATTGACTACTTTATAATTTTAGAAAAATAAGGTTTAAAAATTTAGTAACAGCATAGTAGGATGTCAAATCGCGTTGCTTATAATGTTTTGTTTACATTTCTCTATTTAAATTCTAGGATGACAGGTCCAATAGGATATTTGGCTCAGGAAGTATCTGAGTAGGGAAGATAAAATTTTATTTGAAATGGAATACTAAATGTTACTAACAATCTGGGAAAGTTTCTTGAATTCTAACCATGCAGGAGGCGCAGGACCATCTTTAAACAAATAATAGGATGAAAGATGACTATATGCAATCAATGCTCAAACTCAAAAACAAAGCTCATAGAGATAGGTGATATCCAAAAATTGTAATATGGGCTTGTAAGGGAAAGAAAATATCTTCCCACCTGCTCACCCTAGCCCGAGGTGCTATTGTACTATTCATAATCTATGCTTATTTGTAAATAGGTGTAGAGATTATCTGGACTATGGTCCCGGGAAAGGCCGGAGGTTTTCTTGCCTCCACTCTTTCCTATCAGCACCTGCACGAGTGGAGTTATGTAAATTTTAATAATGATTAATAAAATTTTGGCTTCGGCCTGTTACCGATAAAAAAAATAAATAGTAGAGTTAGTAAAGTTAATTCAAAGTTATTCAATCAAACTTATTAAAATGTATCCTTATAAATTGTTTGGAGATTCATTAAATTAATAGTATTATATAACATAAGTTACTTCAATTTATTAATTAAATTTATTAAGTTTCTAACTTAACCTATTTTATCATTTTATAATGTAAATTAAATTAATTAGAGTTTGAATCTTGATAGAAAGAACAAAAAAGAAATAATTAACCATTACAACATACCATTGTCAACAAATAGGAAACCAAATTTATCTAGTATATTATTTATTTAATTTTAATTTTATTTAATTTTCTATAAGAATACTTGAATTAAAAAAAAAAATTGTGTACGAATGACCATAGTCAATAAATAGAGAACCAAGTTTATTTAGTATATTATTTATTTAATTTTCGATAAGAATTTGTAGCTATGATTCCACCAAGAAAAAAATTTGAAACATAGGAGGAAGGAAGACAATATCGAAGATGGTAGCTGAAATAAATGATAAATATTCAAAGGGAAAAAGAATGAAGAAGGAACAACGAAGCTCAAACATTGAGATATGATAGACAAAGGTCAAAATTGACACTATGAGAAATGGAATTTAAAAATAGAGAGCAAGGAAAAATGAATTGAAATAGTTATCAAAGAACATCTGAAGAAGTATATCATTCTGATATAGATTGAAGACATCAAGTTGATTTTGAATGAAGTGAGAGGTATAGTCAACCATTAACAACAAATATGCAATTGAATCTTCAAAATGAAAATTTGAGATCAATAGAATGTGTTCCTCAAACATCTTATCATGCAAGTCAAATTGGGATAGATTTAGCTATAGAAGGCAATGTAGAAAATATACAAAATGTAAATGACATTCTTCTTGATGATTTCAAAAGATTCCAAATGCAATTTTGAGATCAATTATATAACTTTAGAGTGCCAAACATGTGCTACATTTTTTAAGAGTGCTATATAAGAATGAAAGTATCACACACCTCAGAAGGTCCAATATACAACACATGTCAACAAGAGAGACGAAATAATAGATTTTTAACTTCAAATAATATGAATCCTGGACCACAACTAGAGGAGTTTGAAAATTTGACTCAAGTAGAAGAAATGTTGATTGCAAGTGTTAGCCCCATACTACAAGTTACATGTGCAATAGGTGGTGAATATAAATACAAAGGGAACACAATAAGTTTGCTACAAAATGTAGAGCATTTTTCAAAAAAATGCCACATTTAATAGAGAATTTGCCAATCATTATTGTTCAAAGAAGGGATCAACATGGAACAAACTATAACTTTACAGTGAATAGGGATCAGGTCTACAAAGCACTCAAATACAATGTATAGCATGACAACATTTACTTTTATGTTACAATTGTTGAAAATTCTCTCAATCATCTATCAATAAATTTTGATAAAAATATTTTTAACAAATTGAAGACTACGCATATGGAATTTGGTTCAAATGTAAACGCAATCATATTTGTGGGTCCACTCATTGAGACTAATGAAAGTAATATAATAGAGCACACAACATCAATTGTTTCAAGACCACCTAATGCCTAGAAAGAAATGAAATTAATCCATGCATGAATTAATAATCCTGATGCAAATCCAACTACACTAATTGACTTGCTGAGTATTGGTGCATCTCCTATCAATGAATAAATCACCTCCAAATTACTTGATATGATGTTTCCAATATTACTTCCTGATGGTAGATGTGACTAGGTAGAACCAAGAATGATGTGTGTCCATCTCCATGAATTTGTGAAATATTTATTACGATATACAGATCATCGTTTTGGTCAACATCCAAGATTTGTGAAATATTTATTACGATATTCAAATATTTATTTTATGACGAACATGGTAATGAGACATTGTGCACAAAATTTTCCTTCAATGTTTGTAAAGGGGTGAACTCACAAAGCTGGTTCCCACTTTCACCAATGAAGGAATTTGGTGAAAGTGGGGAGTTTATTTTTTGAGGGGTTTGAGCGAAATAGGCCTGTTTGATCGAACTACCCCTCCAAGTTCGAGTGAACTGGCTTGCGGTCGTGGGTTCGCTCAAACCACGTTTGGTTCGAGCGAACCCACCAAAATATTAATACGGGCCAAAATTAAGTCCGTGGGTTCAAGCGGATGGGGGTTCACTCGAACTCTTTATGGTTCGAGCGAACCCAATTTGATTGAAGCACTATTCATTCGAACCATGCTGTTAGAGGTTTCTCCCAAAAATTTTCAGAGTTCTGAAGAATTTATGACTTTGGAGCTCTAGTTCAAAGCACAAATGAAATAATCTTGATAACCCAAAAATATTAGATGGTAGTACTCGGAGCAAGCTTTCCAACGAGTATAATTTTGTTATATTTTGAATTTATTATTTTCTTGTTTTTTAAATTTTATGGAAAATTGGTTTTTCACCGAACATGAACTTCTCTGTTCAACGCATTGGGAAAAATAAGAAACTAATTCAAAAAAATTCTGAAAAATATCTAAGCCCTAGGTATTGATGTCTTCTTTCTAACAAAAAAAATAAAATTGAATTTTGATATATATAGAACAAGTTATGTGTTCAAACTTAAACCTATGTCGGAATTATGACTGGTGGGACTTCAAAAATTTATAAAATGAAAAATATTGAACATATCACTATCAAACCAAATGCAAGCCCTGGATATTGATGTTACAAACCTAAATTCGAAAGAATTGAGTTTTTATCATTTATAGAAAAAAAGTTATGTGTTTTGGGAGGCATGTCACTCTTAAAAAATGTAGTTTGTTGTAAAAAACTACTTTTCGAGGGAGATGGAAAAATTTTCAAAACATCCTTCAAAAAAATTTGAAAAAAATGTATATCATCTCCAAATTTTAATAGTTTAAAAGGTATAGTTCTCAGAAGTTGAAGATTATTTTAGAAATGTTTATCTCAGTGTCAAAAGTGGCAAAAAAGTGGGCACCATTATTGTGAGTTCATCCAAAGAGAAGATTCCAAGATATGCTAATAACCATCAATGAGTTGCATAAACATATGGAAAACATGTCTCACTCAAATTTGGTTGATAGATTGATGAGGTTTGGAACATCGTTAAGGGGTACAAGGTCATATTGGATAAAATATCATGCAGAATTGACAGATATTCTTCATCAAACTGGCTCACCTAAAATGTTTTTCACTCTGAGTGTAGCAGATATGTATTGGTCTAATTTACATGTACTAATGTCAAGAATGATGCCAAAAAATCCACAAGAAGGTCAGAATTGATATGAGTGACAACGTAAGGGGTCCCCACATGTGCATGGATTCATATAGATCAATGGAGCACCCAATATGGACAACATTGACTGGTCAAATGAGGAGGAACAAAAAAGTGTTGAAAGCTATTTATTACCAATGCATCCATGGTCAACTAAGTAAAATTACTCTACAAATATTATTTGACAAATGTTTGCAAACTATTTAAGCACTGTATCTATGACTATATCCAATTTTGATAATATTTAATAAATTTTGTTTGACATTTACTAGCATGCATAAATGTTTAAGTGAAATAATTTTTAAAATTATTAATTAACAAATATTTGCAATCAATCTTTAAACATTGTATTTATTCATAATGTATTAAACTTTTTTCATATGGAAGCATTCAATTCTCTTTTTTTTTTAATGTTAGATTATTGATTCAATTTAAAACCTTAATTTCAAATTTTAGGCATATGACATGATGGCAGTGGTCTACGAATAATGGATAAACATTACTTTTGATAAATGTGCTATAATATTTTATGTTTGACAATATAGATTAGAATATTTCAATAAAATCTATTTTTATATAAACCTATCAACATCCATAATTAAGGGAAGAAAAGAGCAAGCACCAGGGTTCAATTAGGAATAGGCTTCAATAAATATTTAATTTGAGTTAAAACTTGTGGTTATAGTTCACAAAGCGAAATTGAATACTAACTTTGAACTTAATTGAGTAGAAAACCAAATTGAACCATAAACCTGAACCTAATTAAACACTAAATAAAATTGAACCTGAAATCTATTTTTGATTCAAAATTGAATTGTAACCCTACCACTTCATTGAACCATGATCCTAAACCTAATTGAACCCTAACCCAAATGCTAAACCAAACTAACCCTAACCCTAGACCTAATTGAATATTAAAACAAATTGAATCCTAACTCTTAAGCTAATTGAACTCTATACTTAATTGAACCCTAGCCCTAACCCAAATTATACCAATGTAACCTTAAAACAAAATTTAAGCCTAAACCTAATTTAACAATAAACCAAATCAAACCCTAAATGTAATACTAACCCTAAAAAAGTCATTTACTAACTCTTACAATAAACTTAATAAAAAATAACTTAATAAAAATTAAGAAAAATTAATTCACGATGGGTGCCTAAATAATTAACTTGAAACCAAATTATACCATCACCTTAAAACAAAATTGAAGCCTAAACCTAAACCTAATCAAGCAATAAACCAAATCAAATCCTAAACCTAACACTAAACACTAAACTAAAGTGAACCCAAGCCCTGACTAAACCAAATCAAACCCTAACCCTAAATTAAATCATTTACTAATTCTTACAATAAATCTAATCAAAATTAATGTAATCAAAATTAAGCAAAATTAATTTGTGAGGGGTGCCACTTGAAAAAAAATTAAACACTAAATCAAATCAAACCCTAACTATAAATTAAATGATACACTAACTCTTACAATAAACCAAAATTAAACACTAAACTAAATCAAGCCTTAACCATAAATTAAATCATACACTAACCCTTGCAATAAACCTAATCAATCTGTAACTCTAAACCAAATAAAACCCTAACCCTAATAGTAAACCAAAATGAATCATAATCCTTAGGGCTACTATTTTAATCTCAATCTCGACTATAATTCTAAATCTGAAATTAAATTACTTAATGTCTTCCAATTGGCACTGCGACTAAAAATATAAGTTAATATTTTATATTTTTTAGTACATTTTTTTTTTTATAGTAAATTTGATGTTTGTTCTCCTGTGTTAAGTTGGAGTTATTTTTCAATGTGAGAGAATTTAAAGGTGTGTTATGTGAATATTTTGTCACCATCGTACCAATGGAAAAATATATGATTCACACATAGCTATGTTGAGAAATTAATCTCTCCTCTCATCAAGGGGAGGTTCTCTTTGAAATTTCTTCTCTAATTAATAAGAGATCAAAATCTGTGGGTTGGTGTTGGGCATATAACTCTCTTTTTTCAGAGTCTATGTATTCTCCCTTCACCTTGTTACAATTTCTCTATCTCTTTAGATACTTAAAGAAAAGAACAATGAATCTAACAAACTACACTAAAAGTTACTATCAAGTAGCACAAAGTCTCTCTTGAATGTAACACCAACTCAAACTGATTATTACAAATAATTAGAAATTTAACTTGCAGCCCAAAGTCTTCAAGTATAAATTCCTAATCCTTTAAACTACAAGTAACCACAGTAATACAAAGCCTACCACTAATCACTCAATTATCAGAAGATTTCCCAAATATGTTAGGAGCACACAATATGCCTGCACGATTTAAGAGCTATTTTACCCACATAACAATATCTCCAATATTAAAGAAGTAAAGAACACATGTAAGTAATGGACATAAGAATATTAACTCATATAAACAATTTTCTTGACACAACACAAAGTTTGAGATCAAACAAATTTTCTTTCTTTATTTGCTTGATAGAATCTTCACAACAAAAGCTCAAAGTCTTAGTTGAGGTAAAAATTCTGCAGAGTTTCACTTAGCATGAAAAAGATAAATATTTACAAATGAGGTCCTCCTTATATAGGAAAAGAAGTTGAGAAAAAGGTGGGCACAATTGACTAGTTCAACTGCACAGTCCCACTTGACTACGACTATTGCAAAAAATAAAAATGCAATTGCAAGAAAATTTGCAGTAACTAAGAATGCAACTACATGAAAAGATAGTGTCAATGAGGACACTTTATTCTTCATTTTCTTCCCTCTGGATTTACATGGAGAAAGGTTAGTTATTTGCCCGAATATGCAACATTTTCATCACAAAAATCGACATTCACCATCAAATTGCGAGCTTCAAAGATCCAAAAAGATACCTGAAAGATCAAAATTACCCTTACACAAAAAGACAAAAAAATCAGCAAATCAGGTTTTAAAACCCAATTTGCACTTGGGTAGGTCAAGGTTGTAGGTTGGGTTTTAAAACCCGATCTGCAGTTGGGAAAAACCTAGGTTGCAGGTTAGGAAAAAAATCTCGACCTACACATGGACCTATAGGTCGGGAAAAATTCCCCACCCTACACATAGACAAACTTACAAGTCGGGAAAAATTCTCCAACCCGCACTTAGACCTGCAGGTCAGGAAAAATTCCCCTACCTGCATATGAGCAAACTTGTAGGTCGGGAAAAATTCCCTGACCTGCATATGAGCAGACTAGCAAGTTAGGAAAAATTCTCTGACCTACATATGAGCAGACTTGCAGGTCGGGAAAAATTTTCCAACATGTACTTAGACCTGTAGGTTGAGAAAAATTTCCCAAAATGCACATGAGAAAACTTGCAAGTTAGGAAAAATTCTCCAACTTGCACTTAGACTTGCAAGTTGGGAAAAATTCCTCGACCTGCATATAGATCTGCAGGTCGGGAAAAATTCCCTGACTTGCACATAGGCAAACTTGCAAGTCAGGAAAAATTCTTCGACCCGCACTTAGACCTGGAGGTTGGGGAAAAATTCCCCGACCTGCACTTAGACCTGCAAGTCGGGAAAAGTTTCTTGACCTGCACATGAGAAAACTTGCAGGTCGGGAAAAATTCTCCAACCTGCACTTAGACCTGCAGGTCAGGAAAAATTCTATGACCTACATATAGACCTGCACATGAGCAGACTTGCAGGTCGGGAAAAATTCTCTGACTTGCATTTAGACCTGCACATAAAAGTAGACCTGCAGGTCGAGAAAAATTCCCCGACCTACATTACTTGGCAGACCAAAACTGCACTTCGGGTTTTAAAACCCGACATGCAAGAAAACACAAGAAACACTGCATTTTGGGTTTTAAAACCTGAAGTGCAGACAAAAGATAAAATAAAAGATTAGGGCAAAAACATGAAAATGACGAAAACGAAGATGTAAACCAACACGACTTATGAGGGAAGTCAACCGACCTTGGAGGACGTAAGCTACGAAATGGACAAGTTTCGTAGGGGTTGTACCAAGATTAAGGTTAGCTAAAATTGGTGACAACAAGGTGCAGTTTATCAAAAAAATATTTCATAGGATAAGTGAGGTTATTTATTTTAAGAAAATATGTAAAATATTTAATGATACATATTAAGGTGCACAAAATATAAACCAAAAAGAATCTTTCTCGTTCCTATAATAACCATACAAAAATAATCAAATCACATAATTGCATATTACTTACATACCACAAGCTCTTAGAGTGGACTATATTCTTTGAACTAAAAGCACACACACATAAAATATAAACCAAATCAAGTTAAATTATAGTTAGAGTTATGGTTAGGGTTACTATTCAATTAAGATTAGGCTACAATTGGAGTTATAATAAGAGAAATGTTTGAATTAAGGTTATGGTTAGGGTTCAATTGTGGTTATGTTAACATTAGCATTATAAGAAAAATATTTAAGTTAAAGGCAATCTAAGATTAGCCTTTAAACAAGATTACAAATATGATTCAATTAGTCTTTTTAATGTTAGATTAGGGTTAATGTTACAATTAGAATTAGATTTAGAATTAGAGATATGACTAGCTTATATTTATTTAATATATATAAGTCCAAAGATATCCTTCTCTAGATAGCTATTGCAAATAAAAACTAAGATATCTCTGATTTTATTCTATATATTATTAAAAATATATAATTTAAATTTACATTATTCACATTTGTTCAGATAACAAAAATCTTAAAATAATTCCAAAGAAAGATTATGGATTTTAAAGAAAGCAAACAAAATTCACAAATCTGCTTTATTACTTTTCTCCGAAGCCAAATTTCTTTACCCAGCTTCTTTGACAGCAGAAAACATTATGTGGTTGATGTTCAAAGGGAAAAGTATTTCTTCAATACATGAAAGCAATTCCTAGAAATATCTATGGAAGATCCAGTAATACATGCATCAATCACCTTCCTTTGATCTTGTTTCTTGAAATTTTCAATTTAAAGATATATGATGAGATGTAAATTCACATTAGCAAGATGAAAAGAAGTCAATAATGACAACAATTTTTTTAAGCGCATTCTTATTCACTAAATCCTGGATATACATCAATTGTTCTACACATTGAACACCACAAATAAGTTAGTTTGCTTGGTCCCCCAACCATGTGCTCCATGATATGATTGTTCATCGTCGAGTATATGCTTGGGGTCCACTATACAATTAACTAGATGAAAAATTCTATGCTATATTAAATGAGAAATATGATTAGGTTTTCTGCGAGAAAAAAATTGTAACTTAGAAAAGAGTTGAAGAACAATCTGTCCTTTGATACAGTAAAAAAAAAAGATAATTTATGCAAACATGCTTCCCTATAATTAAGCGTATTGAAATAACATTACAACAACTAAATCTATCTACGGAATAGTTCTAAATAAAGCACTAACACAGTGGTAATACGAGATAATATTGGTAACATTATCGATTTGCACAATGTAAACTGAAATAAAAGTTTCATGTACTCCAGTTTAAACAACTATTTTTACCAGCAGAAAAAGAGATGTAACAAATAGAAATGTGAACTTGAAAGAAAATTAGAACGGAGAATACCTTTAAGTTGGAATATTAAACCGTCATGACAAAATGGCAGAGAGAAAACCAATAGAAAAGATTGCCTAAGATGTGAAAAGCGATTCGTAGAGAGAACAAAAGGCGAGTTCCTCCAGCACCTTTCGTTCACTCTAAGCATCTCGTTTGCCTTACTCTTTGTTTTAGCTGTGACTCACCGTGCATTAGCATGCATGGCTTGGTGATTGGACCGATCTGCGTCATTTCATTCATTATTCCCTGAGACGGAGAAAATTTACAAAGATAAATTATATAGTGGGCAAAGGAAAAGAAACGGAAATCCATTCTTTCTTGAATTTCCTAGTGGCAAACCCGTTTGCCTGTTTTCTTGTCTCCACACGCTTATTTTAAGGCGTTTTTGGGATTGAGAAAAGATAATATTTGAATCCTATGCGATACTTCAATTCATTTTGAAAAGATAATAAAACGTAATGGTTATGCAGACATAGAAAAACGTAACAGCGAATCTCAGCTGCACCATATATTTCTCGCTGGTGTTTACCATATCCTTCTCGCCTTTGTATAGGGGAGGGGGATCAGTAGAATATGTAAGGGTCACATGGAATATTTCTAGTAGTTGTTAAAAAAAAATAGTAGTTGTTAAAAAAAAAACTTTACAAAGTTAGGATCAAAAATATCATTTGTAATTAGTATAAGATTGTAGGGTTTTTTTTTTTCTTTTCTTCACTTCTGTTATGTCCATAGTAGTAAATTGGAGGTCAATAAGGTTTTCTTGCTAGTTCTTTCCTTATGGAGCTCTTGAACTATATATATATATATATATATAATTATTATATTGAACACAAAGAGAGCAATTGTTGAACGCTAAAATCTTTGGACAATCCTTCACATTTCATGGAAAAAACAAGGTATTCATTGTGTTCACCTTTTTAATTTTTGATAAGACAAATTATTACTCCAACACATATGAACAATATTTTTTCACTATAATAACACTACTTGTTTAAGTGAGCATATTATTTTATGAATGACACACTTAAAGTGGATAGCTATGATATTTTATTTGAAACTAAAAATTATTTCTTTCACTTGTTAATGAATATATTAATGTCTTTTTAATACAACATTTATAGATTCTCTTGTTTCAAGTATTGGGTCATTTTGACCAATAACTTTTTTATTTAGATGTGAATTATTTATTTACAATATATAATATAAATATTAGGCAAGACTAGATATTATAAGCACAAGTGGTTGTACAACTATTGCAGCCCTCTCTCCTACTCCCCTCTCCCCTACTTATATAATAATGGGTTATTTGAACCCTTATGCAACTAAAGGGTGCCTCTCAATGCAATTGTTTGTGTGTGTCATGTTTACTTTAAAAACATGTGAAATAAATAATTAAATTTATTATATAGTTGTAATTAGTTAATTGTCTTCTCTTTTATTTTTATATGTAAAGTTTAAAAATTAATTAATTTATTATTTTTTATTAATCAATAATTAATTTTGATAATTAGATCAATTTCAATAAGATAATGTGAATAATTAATATTAAAAAGTAATAAAAATAATTAAGTAAAGATTCATGTAAAACCCTACGAACCATTATTTAACAATTTATTAAAAAAAATATTTAAAATCTTGGAAACATACATGTTTAGTTTTCTTTTAATTATAACATTATCTTTATTTATATATATCATTTAGAAGGAACACAAATTTATTTAAGTAATTTTCTTTTACAAAAATATTTTAAAATCTTTTAAACTCACATTTTTAGATTACTTTTAGTTATAAGATTGTATTTATTTAACAACAATGAAATTAGCTAGAGATGGGCATTGAAAGCAGTGGGGTTATGACTTTCTAGAGAAGGTGAAGATGTAGAAGAGGATGGGGATCCAGACAATGATAGATGTGATGCCTATTATAGCTAGTTCCTACTCGTCTACTATAGGGAGAGCCATGCTTTTGGATCCCTATTGTTTAAGGAAATCTTTTTATGTTCCCCAGTTCTTTCTTCTTTGTTTCTTAGATGGCTCTTTTGGCCTTTTCTCTTTCCTATCTATTTTTGGTAGTGGGGGACATTTTTGGGTCCTTTGTTGTTGGATGCCTCTATTTTCCTTTCTTTCCTTCATGTTCCTTTGGGTTGGTCCAAAATGGGGTTCCCCTCCTTTTGAGGTCTATGCTTCTATTTAGTTGGGTCTTTGGAGTTCTCATTTTCGGATCTCTGTTTTATTACCCCTTGGATTCTTTGTGTTTATTTCTTTTCCATGGGCCTGCTATGATGTGGGTCATTTGGCATGTTTTTGGTTCGATTCCTACATTGGCCATGAGTCTCTCCCTCTTTGTTCATGGTTTTTGACCTATCATTGCCTATGACTTGTGGCACGATTTCTTCTACCCAATTCTTCTTTACGCTAGTGGGGCTCTTAGTTGCTCTACCTATTGAGGCTAAGGTTGAAGGTGGGATATCTTTCATTGGGGATGTTGTTGTTTGGAATCTACTCGTTGCTCCGACTATGTATGGCTGGTGGGTGTTGTTTGTCAGCTTACCTATGTTTCATGCCTTCTTGGCCTTCCTTGCTCGGGTTGTAGGAAGACCTAGTGTTGCCTGCCAGGGTAGGCTGAATTTCTACTTGGGCTCCCCAAGTTCTATGTTGGCCATTTTGGTGACCCATGTTTTGACCAAGGTTAATAGTACTAGAGATCGTGATTCCCCTATGGAGACTAGTTTTTTCATGACCTTCATCCATGATGTATTTCTAGTTCACTTTTATAATTTCTTCAGATCTAGGTAGTCCTATTTCTCTATTATTAGTTTTGGAAAGGGGTTTGATGATGGTTTTGTGAGTGTCCCCTCTATGTTGTAAGCATTTTTTGTTATTATTTTGCTGGTTGTGGATGTTTGAATTATGTGTTATTGTGGTTGTCATTGATGTCAAACTTGCTATTCTGGATAGTTGTTGGTCCAAAAAGTCAATGGTACAAAGATATCTTGTTGTGTTAGCATTGCAGTTTTTCTATTGGTTGTTTTGGAAGTGTTTAGGTCCGGAAAGTGTTGTTGATGTTGTTTGTAATTGTTATATTATTTAGATATAGTTTTGGTATCATTGATATGATATTTTTTTGGTCCTAGAATATTGTCGTGTTCTTTGGATGTTGTGGCATTGTTCATAGATGGTTGTGATACTCTATGTTAGACCTATATTTGGGTCTAGATATGATTTTTGGAGGGTAATTTGATGTGTTATGGGTTTAAACATAGCATGTTGAGATCTAGATTTGAGTTATTTGCTTTGGAAGATATGTTTTGATCATTAATTTCTTATATGGATGTGTAGCATGTTAGTGTGTTGTTAGTTATGTTTTCATGATTGCAAATTGGTGATTTAATATTTTGAAGATGTGTTTTGGTCCCCTATTTCTCCAGGAGTGGATCAACGTGTTTTTCTTTTGTCTGAAAAGTATATTTTGTTTCAAGCCAACTTGGTTCAAGCTTTGATGATCTATCGGATTGTATATAAGGAATGTGTACATGATAGAGTTGAGTGTGGATAGTGAGTAGAATTGTGAGAGTTGGAAGAGAAGTATAGAGAATGCAAAATGAAGTGTGTGAAATTCAATGAAGAGAGGAGAAGAAGAGTTGTGTTGAAATGATATGGAAGCTATGTTGAGACTATGGAAAAGATATGAGACAAAGTGTTGACAGTTGAGGTCCGAGTTGTTTGTGTTGATGTTGGTCGCTTGATGCAGAGTTCAAGGACAACTTCATGATCAGGAGATCTTGCCTTTCAGATCATTTTCTCATCTTGTCATAGTGAAGTTAGCTTCAGATTTTGCAAGTCCCTTTTTGTATCTTTCCCCAATAGTATTTTTTCTTGGTTTGCAAATATGGAGCAATAGATCTCTTTATTGTAATCTAATATACATAGTGGATATATTTTTGTGTGCAAGTGCTCAACATGGTTTTCCCCTATTTCAATGTACACGTAGAAAATATTGGTGTTAATTTTTTGGATGTGTTTTTGATTACTTGTTAATGTATTGCATTAAATTTTGTTTGGACTAATTCACCCTCCACCCTCTCATTTCTTCCTTGGGTTCAATAATGGATTTAGTGGGGGGAGGTGATTACATAGTTCCTATTGAGGTGGTTTTTGTATTTTATGTTGTTCTTGGTCCTAGTGAGATTGATTTTGTTGTCAACGTGGCTCATGTTCCTATCAAAGTAGAATTTTGGGAGGTGATGGGAATTTTCTTGACTCCCTTTTTCCCTTGTCTTAATGTATATGCGCTCAAGTTGATTCTCAAAACTAGTTAATTTTGACCTCTATGCTGATTGGGGTTAGAGGGTGTTATGGGAGTTATAAGGTGGTGTCTTGTTCTTTAGATGATGTTATTCCCTTTGGTGCTGGTTTTTTGTTTTTTCTTGTGGTTTGGTGTTGGATGCACAATGAGGGCTAGTTACCTTGCAAG